>NW_027175411.1:0-287000 GCF_028021215.1 Eschrichtius robustus
TAGAGAATGCCCACAGGCAGCAACGAAGATCCAACTCAGCCAAAAATAAATAAATAAATAAAATAAATTTATAAAAAAATAATAGTAATTTACATGGGAAGAGGATCTTTACATGAATAGATATATATATAATGTTCAATTGAACCTGATTGGTGTACACGCAGTACAAACACTATTCTACTCATTACCCCAATTTAAAAAATGAAAACCACAAACAACAATTAATGAGACATAAAGTTATTGAGTATTTCCCCGGCCACATTCCATTCTAATTTACAACCTAGGAACACAACTTTCAGGAAGGCCCTGCCGCCCTCGTACTAGATTTGGGAATGGAGAAATGCTGCCGCCTTGTGACCGTTTCCCACACGGCAGCTTTGAACACAGGGCCAACGTCATTTAAGATTCACAGTAATTGTAGGGCTGTAAATGACACGTGTGCTCAAAAAAGGGTCCTGGGGTAGGTAATGGCCAAAAAAGTTCACAACACGGAAAATGTTTCAAGAAAACAGTTTGAAGAGGTACGTCTTACTCACTCTGTTATTTCAAAAAAAGAAGAACATGGATAAAAGCTCAATATCAGGAATTATTGGTTGGATGCAAATCCAAACTACAAAAAGATTTCGCCACCCAATATTCAAAATGCCATCCGTAAAAGTCCTGCAAACAATGAATGCTGACGGGTTGGTGGAGAAATCCATACCCACTACGCAGTTGGTTGGATGTAAACTGGTAAGAGCTAATCATGAGAACAGAATGGAGCTGCATTTAAAACGTAAACACTGAGCTACCATATGATGCGGCCGATCCCCTAATGGGCCTATACCCTTGGAAGACCAGAATCGGAAAGGCACAGGCAGGCAAACATGCACTGCAGCAATACTTACAATAGCCAAGACATGCAAGCAACAAAATGTCCATCAACAGATAAATGGACAAAGAAGAAGTGGTATACGTACCGAACGGAATAGTAGCCTCGGAAGAAAAATGAACAATGCCGCTTTCAGGACTACAGATGAGCCTAGAAATAATCATCCTACGTTATGTAAATCAAAAGGGAATGACAAATATTCTATGATATCATTTATACATGTTATCCTAGATTGCTACCAATGAACATATTTCCACAGAAAAAGACACACACAGACTTATGAAACAAACATAATGGTTAACCAAAATGAAAGCTGGGAGGATGGAAAAATTAGGATTATGGGGGTAGCATACATATACTTATGTATGTTAAATGTATATAAACATATAACATATAAACTACATGAAATATATTATCACCAATACATATAAAATATATAATGACAAAACACCTACCAAATACCAAGGGAGGTCTACTCAACATTCTGTAATAACATACACGGTAACAGGATCCGAAGATGACAGACATATGTATGAATCATTGAGCAGATTCTGTAGAGCCAGACAATCACAACACTCTAATCAAATTTACTCCGATAAGAAATATAAATTAAATTTAAATAACAAACATAAGTAAGGAGACATAAACTTCTGGGGGCTTGTCCCCAGCACATTCAACTCTAATTTACAACCGAGGAAGACTCTGTTGTCCAGGAAGACTCTGTTGCCCTAAGTAACAAGAGCTGAGAACGTAATAATGCTGCCGCCTTGTGGCTGTTTCCCACAACAGCAGCTTTAAACCCAGTGCTAATGGTCGCTTAATAGTCACAAGGACTGCAGGGCTGTAAATGACACCTGCCCTCAAAAAATGCCCTGGCGTAGGGAATAGGCAAGAAAATTCAACACATGACAAATTTTTCAAGAAGTCAATATGAAGAGGGACGTTGTACTCACTCTGTAAAAAAAAGGAAAAGGAAAAAAGGACATGCCTAAAGCTCAGTATAAGGAATTATTAGCCACATGCAAATCCAACCTCCAAAAAGGTTTCAGCTCACACCAGTCAAATGACCACCAGCCAGAAGTCTACAAACTATCAATGCTGAAGGGGTTTTAGAGAAATGTGTACCTTCTAGCTGCTGGTGGGATGTTACCCGGGTTAACAACACTAAGGAAAACTGAATGGAAGCTGCTTTAAAAGGTAAAAATTGAGCTACCATATGATGCCGCAGGGCACCTTCTGTGCCTGTAACCTAAGACCACCAGAATCGGAAAGACAGAGGCAGACAAGTGTGCACTGCAGCAATATTTAAATAGCAAGACATGGAAGCAAATAAAGGTCCATAAACAGATGATGGACAAAGAAGAAGTGGTATATGTACAGAATGCAATATTAGCCACGAAAAAAAAGTAAAAGAATGGCATATGCAGCACCACTTAATCACACAACGTGAAGTAAGTCAGAATGCGAAAGAGAAATGTCCTATGATATCACTTATGTTATCTGAAAATTCATAAAAAGGAACGTATTTCATAGAGAAAGACAATCTCAGATTGAGAAGACAAACTTACGGTTAAGCCAAAGAAAAGGTGTGAGGAGTGGATAAATTAGGATATTGGGGTTAACAAACATATACTAATACATATAAAATATATAAACCCCAAACCCTATGGAATACCATGAGTGGTCTACTGAACACTCTGTAATAACTTTCATGGAAAAGGACACAAAGATCAATAGATATATGTTTATGTGTAAATGAACAAGATTCTTTACACCTAGAACAAAAGACATTTTTCATCCAATTTGCTCTCATAAAAACTAAAACTTAAAGACACAAACAAGAATAAGGAGGCTCAAACTTATGGGGGTTTGTCCGGGCACATTCCACTCTAATCTGCAACCTAAAAGCACAACTTGCAGCAAGGTTCTGTTTCCCTAGCAAGCAGAGTTGGCAACGTAGAAATGCTGCCACCCTAAGGCCGTTTCCTCAAACAGCACCTTTAAATCCACTGCTAATGGTCACTAAGATTCACAAGGACTGCAGGGCTGTAAATGACTCATGCCCTCAAAAAATGTCCTGGGGTAGGGAATGGACAAAAAAATCCAAACGCGCCAAATTTTTCAGGAAGGCAATTTGAAGTTGCAAGTTTAGCTCAATCGTAAAAAAAATGAAAAGGACATTGATAAACACAAAACAACAGGAATTATTAGACGCATGCAAATCCAAACTACAACAAGCTATCACCTCACACCAGTCACAATGACCATCAGCAAAAAGTCAACAAACCAATAGATGTTGAAGAAGTTGTGGAGAATAGCGTAACCCTCGGTCTAAGTGGGATGTAAACTGGTAACAGCCAATAACAGGAACAGAATGGCAGTGCGTTTCAAGGTAAAAATTGAGTTACCATATGATCCAGAAGGCCCACGATTGGGCCTGTCACTGCGGAAGCCAGAATCAAAAAGACCCAGGATGGAAATCGTGTATTGCAGCAGTATTTACAATAGCCAAGACATGGAAGCAACAAAAATGTCCATCATCAGATGAACGGGCGAAAAAGTGGGTCATGTACACAATGCAATATTAGACACAGAAAAGAATGAAACAATGCCGTTTGCAGCACCATAGATGAGGCCACAGATAATCACACAACTTGAAGTAAGTCAGAAAGCGAGAGACACATATCCTATGATGGCACGTATAGGTGTTATCTAAAAGTTGATAGGAATGAACCTATTTGCACAGAGAAGGACACTCACGTGTTCAGGAAACAAGCTTGTGGTTCACCAAAGGGAAGGTGTGAGGAATGTACAACGGAGGATATTGGGTTTAACAGACATATGCTAATACTTATAAATATATAATCATCAAAGACATACCGAATACCAAGAGAGGGCTACACAACATTCTGTAATAACCTATTATGGAACGGGATCCAAACATGAAAAGATATATGTATCAATGAAAGGGATTCTGTACACCTAGGACAAACACAACATTGCAATCAAATTTGATCTGAGAAAAATGAAATTAAATTAAGAATACCAACAACAAATAAGAAGACATAGTTTTTGGGGGTTTGTCCTGGCACATTCCACTTTACTTTACAACCTACAAACAGGACTTCCAGGAAGGCTCTGTTGCCTAGAAACCAGAGTTGGGAATATAGAAATGCTGCCTCCTTGTGGCCGTGTCCTGCAACAGCATCTTTTAACCCAGAGCTAATGCTCATGTAATATTCACAATTACTACAGGGCTGTAAATGACACCTGCCCTCAAAAAATGTCCTGGTGCAGGTAATGGCCACAGGAATCCAGAACATGGCAAATTTTTCAAGGAAACAATTTGAAGAGGCAAGTTTCTCTGTTTTACTTACAAAAAACGAAAACAAAACGGACGTAGATAAAAGCTCAATATCGGGAATTATTAGACGCATGCAAATCCAAACTACAAAAAGGTATCACCACCCAACACTCAAAATGCCATCAGTAAAAAGTCTACAAACAATAAATGCTGAAGGGCCTTTAGAGATCCGTGTACCCTCTAGTTGCTGGTCGGATGTAAACTGGTAACAGCCAGTAGTGAGAACCGAATGGAGGTGCGTTTGAAAGGTAAAAATGGAACTACCATATGATCTAGTAGGCCCACTGCTGGGCCTTACCCCGGAGAAGACCAGAATCCAAAAGGACACAGGCTGGCAATCCTGCACTGCACAAATATTTAGCAGAGCCAAGACTTGGAAGTAACCAAAATGTCCATCTACAGATGAATGTAAAAAGAAGAAGTGGTCCATGTACACAATGCAATATTCGCTATGGAAAAGTATGCAACACTGCTCTTTGCAGCACCATAGATGAGCCTAGAGATAATCACAGAACATGAGGTAAGTCGGAAAGCAGACGACAAATAACCTGTGATATCACTCCTACGTGTTACCTAACAACTGACACATATGAACATATTTCCACAGAGAAAGACTCTCACAGACTCAGAAAACAAACTATGGTTATCTAAAGGGAAAGGTGGGAGGAATGGATACATTAAGATTAGGGTTACCATACGTATACAAATACATATCCAACACATGTATCAAAAAGACCGACCATATACCAAGGGAGGTCTACTGAACGCTCTGTAATATTCACACAGGGGCTTGCCTGGTGGCACCGTGGTGAAGAATCCGCCTGCCATGCAGGGGACACAGGTTCGATCCCTGGTTCGGGAAGATCCCACATGCTGCAGAGCAACTAAGCCCCGTGCACACCACTAATGAGCCAACGCTCTGGAGCCCATGAGCCATAACTACTGAGCCCATGGCCCACAACTACTGAAGACTGCACGCCTAGAGCCCGTGCTCCACAACAAGAGAAGCCACTGCAGTGAGAACCCTGTGCACCACAATGGAGAGGAGCCCTCACTCACCGCACTAGAGAATGCCCACAGGCAGCAACGAAGATCCAACTCAGCCAAAAATAAATAAATAAATAAAATAAATTTATAAAAAAATAATAGTAATTTACATGGGAAGAGGATCTTTACATGAATAGATATATATATAATGTTCAATTGAACCTGATTGTGTACACGCAGTACAAACACTATTCTACTCATTACCCAATTTAAAAAATGAAAACCACAAACAACAATTAATGAGACATAAGTTATTGAGTATTTCCCCGGCACATTCCATTCTAATTTACAACCTAGGAACACAACTTTCAGGAAGGCCCTGCCGCCCTCGTAACTAGATTTGGGAATGGAGAATTGCTGTCGCCTTGTGACCGTTTCCCACAACGGCAGCTTTGAACACAGGGCCAACGGTCATTTAAGATCACAGTAATTGTAGGGCTGTAAATGACACGTGTGCTCAAAAAAGGTCCTGGGGTAGGTAATGGCCAAAAAAGTTCACAACACGGAAAATGTTTCAAGAAAACAGTTTGAAGAGGTACGTCTTACTCACTCTGTTATTTCAAAAAAAGAAGAACATGGATAAAAGCTCAATATCAGGAATTATTGGTTGGATGCAAATCCAAACTACAAAAAGATTTCGCCACCAATATCAAAATGCCATCCGTAAAAAGTCTGCAAACAATGAATGCTGACGGGTTGGTGGAGAAATCCATACCCACTACGCAGTTGGTTGGATGTAAACTGGTAAGAGCTAATCATGAGAACAGAATGGAGCTGCATTTAAAACGTAAACACTGAGCTACCATATGATGCGGCCGATCCCCTAATGGGCCTATACCCTTGGAAGACCAGAATCGGAAAGGCACAGGCAGGCAAACATGCACTGCAGCAATACTTACAATAGCCAAGACATGCAAGCAAACAAAATGTCCATCAACAGATAAATGGACAAAGAAGAAGTGGTATACGTACCGAACGGAATAGTAGCCTCGGAAGAAAAATGAACAATGCCGCTTTCAGGACTACAGATGAGCCTAGAAATAATCATCCTACGTTATGTAAATCAAAGGGAATGACAAATATTCTATGATATCATTTATACATGTTATCCTAAGATTGCTACCAATGAACATATTTCCACAGAAAAAGACACACACAGACTTATGAAACAAACTAATGGTTAACCAAAATGAAAGCTGGGAGGATGGAAAAATTAGGATTATGGGGTAGCATACATATACTTATGTATGTTAAATGTATATAAACATATAACATATAAACTACATGAAATATATTATCACCAATACATATAAAATATATAATGACAAAACACCTACCAAATACCAAGGGAGGTCTACTCAACTTTCTGTAATAACATACACGGTAACAGGATCCGAAGATGAACAGACATATGTATGAATCATTGAGCAGATTCTGTAGAGCCAGACAATCACAACACTCTAATCAATTTACTCCGATAAGAAATAGAAATTAAATTTAAATAACAAACATAAGTAAGAGACATAAACTTCTGGGGGCTTGTCCCAGCACATTCAACTCTAATTTACAACCGAGGAAGACTCTGTTGTCCAGGAAGACTCTGTTGCCCTAGTAACAAGAGCTGAGAACGTAATAATGCTGCCGCCTTGTGCTGTTTCCCACAACAGCAGCTTTAAACCCAGTGCTAATGGTCGCTTAATAGTCACAAGGACTGCAGGGGCTGTAAATGACACCTGCCCTCAAAAAATGCCCTGGCGTAGGGATAGGCAAGAAAATTCAACACATGACAAATTTTTCAAGAAGTCAATATGAAGAGGGACGTTGTACTCACTCTGTAAAAAAAAGGAAAAGGAAAAAAGGACATGCTAAAGCTCAGTATAAGGAATTATTAGCCACATGCAAATCCAACCTCCAAAAAGGTTTCAGCTCACACAGTCAAATGACCACCAGCCAGAAGTCTACAAACTATCAATGCTGAAGGGGTTTTAGAGAAATGTGTACCTTCTAGCTGCTGGTGGGATGTTACCGGGTAACAACACTAAGGAAAACTGAATGGAGCTGCTTTAAAAGGTAAAAATTGAGCTACCATATGATGCGGCAGGGCACCTTCTGTGCCTGTAACCTAAGTCCACCAGAATCGGAAAGACAGAGGCAGACAAGTGTGCACTGCAGCAATATTTAAATAGCCAAGGACATGGAAGCAAATAAAGGTCCATAAACAGATGAATGGACAAAGAAGAAGTGGTATATGTACAGAATGCAATATTAGCCACGAAAAAAATGTAAAAGAATGGCATATGCAGCACCACTTAATCACGACATAACGTGGAAGTAAGTCAGAATGCGAAAGAGAAATGTCTATGATATCACTTATGTTATCTGAAAATTCATAAAAAGGGAACGTATTTCCATAGAGAAAGACAATCTCAGATTGAGAAGACAAACTTACGGTTAAGCCAAAGAAAAGGTGTGAGGAGTGGATAAATTAGGATATTGGGGTTAACAAACATATACTAATACATATAAAATATATAAACCCCAAACACCTATGGAATACCATGAGTGGTCTACTGAACACTCTGTAATAACTTTCATGGAAAAGGACACAAAGATCAATAGATATATGTTTATGTGTAAATGAACAAGATTCTTTACACCTAGAACAAAAGACATTTTTCAATCCAATTTGCTCTCATAAAAACTAAAACTTAAAGACACAACAAGAATTAAGGAGGCTCAAACTTATGGGGGTTTGTCCGGGCACATTCCACTCTAATCTGCAACCTAAAAGCACAACTTGCAGCAAGGTTCTGTTTCCCTAGCAAGCAGAGTGGCAACGTAGAAATGCTGCCACCCTAAGGCCGTTTCCTCAAACAGCACCTTTAAATCCACTGCTAATGGTCACTAAGATTCACAAGGACTGCAGGGCTGTAAATGACTCATGCCCTCAAAAAATGTCCTGGGGTAGGGAATGGACAAAAAAATCCAAACGCGCCAAATTTTTCAGGAAGGCAATTTGAAGTTGCAAGTTTAGCTCAATCGTAAAAAAAATGAAAAGGACATTGATAAACACAAAACAACAGGAATTATTAGACGCATGCAAATCCAAACTACACAAAGCTATCACCTCACACCAGTCACAATGACCATCAGCAAAAAGTCAACAAACAATAGATGTTGAAGAAGTTGTGGAGAATAGCGTAACCCTCGGTCTAAGTGGGATGTAAACTGGTAACAGCCAATAACAGGAACAGAATGGCAGTGCGTTTCAAGGTAAAAATTGAGTTACCATATGATCCAGAAGGCCCACGATTGGGCCTGTCACCTGCGGAAGCCAGAATCAAAAAGACCAGGATGGAAAATCGTGTATTGCAGCAGTATTTACAATAGCCAAGACATGGAAGCAACAAAATGTCCATCATCAGATGAACGGGCGAAAAAGTGGTTCCATGTACACAATGCAATATTAGACACAGAAAAGAATGAAACAATGCCGTTTGCAGCACCATAGATGAGGCCACAGATAATCACACAACTTGAAGTAAGTCAGAAAGCGAGAGACACATATCCTATGATGGCACGTATAGGTGTTATCTAAAAGTTGATAGGAATGAACCTATTTGCACAGAGAAGGACACTCACGTGTTCAGGAAACAAGCTTGTGGTTCACCAAAGGGAAAGTGTGAGGAATGTACAACGGAGGATATTGGGTTTAACAGACATATGCTAATACTTATAAAATATATAATCATCAAAGACATACCGAATACCAAGAGAGGGCTACACAACATTCTGTAATAACCTATATGGAACGGGATCCAAACATGAAAAGATATATGTATCAATGAAAGGGATTCTGTACACCTAGGACAAACACAACATTGCAATCAAATTTGATCTGAGAAAAATGAAAATTAAATTAAGAATACCAACAACAAATAAGAAGACATAGTTTTTGGGGTTTGTCCTGGCACATTCCACTTTACTTTACAACCTACAAACAGGACTTCCAGGAAGGCTCTGTTGCCCTAGAAACCAGAGTTGGGAATATAGAAATGCTGCCTCCTTGTGGCCGTGTCCTGCAACAGCATCTTTTAACCCAGAGCTAATGCTCATGTAATATTCACAATTACTACAGGGCTGTAAATGACACCTGCCCTCAAAAAATGTCCTGGTGCAGGTAATGGCCACAGGAATCCAGAACATGGCAAATTTTTCAAGGAAACAATTTGAAGAGGCAAGTTTCTCTGTTTTACTTACAAAAAACGAAAACAAAACGGACGTAGATAAAAGCTCAATATCGGGAATTATTAGACGCATGCAAATCCAAACTACAAAAAGGTATCACCACCCAACACTCAAAATGCCATCAGTAAAAAGTCTACAAACAATAAATGCTGAAGGGCCTTTAGAGATCCGTGTACCCTCTAGTTGCTGGTCGGATGTAAACTGGTAACAGCCAGTAGTGAGAACCGAATGGAGGTGCGTTGAAAGGTAAAAATGGAACTACCATATGATCTAGTAGGCCCACTGCTGGGCCTTACCCCGGAGAAGACCAGAATCCAAAAGACACAGGCTGGCAATCCTGCACTGCACCAATATTTAGCAGAGCCAAGACTTGGAAAGTAACCAAAATGTCCATCTACAGATGAATGTAAAAAGAAGAAGTGGTCCATGTACACAATGCAATATTCGCTATGGAAAAGTATGCAACACTGCTCTTTGCAGCACCATAGATGAGGCCTAGAGATAATCACAGACATGAGGTAAGTCGAAAGCAGACGACAAATAACCTGTGATATCACTCCTACGTGTTACCTAACAACTGACACATATGAACATATTTCCACAGAGAAAGACTCTCACAGACTCAGAAAACAAACTATGGTTATCTAAAGGGAAAGGTGGGAGGAATGGATACATTAAGATTAGGGTTACCATACGTATACAAATACATATCCAACACATGTATCAAAAAGACCGACCATATACCAAGGGAGGTCTACTGAACGCTCTGTAATAATTCACACAGGGGCTTGCCTGGTGGCACCGTGGTGAAGAATCCGCCTGCCAATGCAGGGGGACACAGGTTCGATCCCCGGTTCGGGAAGAATCCCACATGCTGCAGAGCAACTAAGCCCGTGCACCACCACTAATGAGCCAACGCTCTGGAGCCCATGAGCCATAACTACTGAGCCCATGCGCCACAACTACTGAAGACTGCACGCCTAGAGCCCGTGCTCCACAACAAGAGAAGCCACTGCAGTGAGAACCCTGTGCACCACAATGGAGAGGAGCCCTCACTCACCGCAACTAGAGAATGCCCACAGGCAGCAACGAAGATCCAACTCAGCCAAAATAAATAAATAAATAAAATAAATTTATAAAAAAATAATAGTAATTTACATGGAGAGGATCTTTACATGAATAGATATATATATAATGTTCAATTGAACCTGATTGTGTACACGCAGTACAAACACTATTCTACTCATTACCCCAATTTAAAAAATGAAAACACAAACAACAATTAATGAGACATAAAGTTATTGAGTATTTCCCCCGGCACATTCCATTCTAATTTACAACCTAGGAACACAACTTTCAGGAAGGCCCTGCCGCCCTCGTAACTAGATTTGGGAATGGAGAAATGCTGCCGCCTTGTGACCGTTTCCCACAACGGCAGCTTTGAACACAGGGCCAACGGTCATTTAAGATTCACAGTAATTGTAGGGCTGTAAATGACACGTGTGCTCAAAAAAGGTCCTGGGGTAGGTAATGGCCAAAAAAGTTCACAACACGGAAAATGTTTCAAGAAAACAGTTTGAAGAGGTACGTCTTACTCACTCTGTTATTTCAAAAAAAGAAGAACATGGATAAAAGCTCAATATCAGGAATTATTGGTTGGATGCAAATCCAAACTACAAAAAGATTTCGCCACCCAATATTCAAAATGCCATCCGTAAAAAGTCTGCAAACAATGAATGCTGACGGGTTGGTGGAGAAATCCATACCCACTACGCAGTTGGTTGGATGTAAACTGGTAAGAGCTAATCATGAGAACAGAATGGAGCTGCATTTAAAACGTAAACACTGAGCTACCATATGATGCGGCCGATCCCCTAATGGGCCTATACCCTTGGAAGACCAGAATCGGAAAGGCACAGGCAGGCAAACATGCACTGCAGCAATACTTACAATAGCCAAGACATGCAAGCAAACAAAATGTCCATCACAGATAAATGGACAAAGAAGAAGTGGTATACGTACCGAACGGAATAGTAGCCTCGGAAGAAAAATGAACAATGCCGCTTTCAGGACTACAGATGAGCCTAGAAATAATCATCCTACGTTATGTAAATCAAAAGGGAATGACAAATATTCTATGATATCATTTATACATGTTATCCTAAGATTGCTACCAATGAACATATTTCCACAGAAAAAGACACACACAGACTTATGAAACAAACTAATGGTTAACCAAAATGAAAGCTGGGAGGATGGAAAAATTAGGATTATGGGGGTAGCATACATATACTTATGTATGTAAATGTATATAAACATATAACATATAAACTACATGAAATATATTATCACCAATACATATAAAATATATAATGACAAAACACCTACCAAATACCAAGGGAGGTCTACTCAACATTCTGTAATAACATACACGGTAACAGGATCCGAAGATGAACAGACATATGTATGAATCATTGAGCAGATTCTGTAGAGCCAGACAATCACAACACTCTAATCAAATTTACTCCGATAAGAAATAGAAATTAAATTTAAATAACAAACATAAGTAAGGAGACATAAACTTCTGGGGGCTTGTCCCAGCACATTCAACTCTAATTTACAACCGAGGAAGACTCTGTTGTCCAGGAAGACTCTGTTGCCCTAGTAACAAGAGCTGAGAACGTAATAATGCTGCCGCCTTGTGGCTGTTTCCCACAACAGCAGCTTTAAACCCAGTGCTAATGGTCGCTTAATAGTCACAAGGACTGCAGGGCTGTAAATGACACCTGCCCTCAAAAAATGCCCTGGCGTAGGGAATAGGCAAGAAAATTCAACACATGACAAATTTTTCAAGAAGTCAATATGAAGAGGGACGTTGTACTCACTCTGTAAAAAAAAGGAAAAGAAAAAAGGACATGCCTAAAGCTCAGTATAAGGAATTATTAGCCACATGCAAATCCAACCTCCAAAAAGGTTTCAGCTCACACCAGTCAAATGACCACCAGCCAGAAGTCTACAAACTATCAATGCTGAAGGGGTTTTAGAGAAATGTGTACCTTCTAGCTGCTGGTGGGATGTTACCGGGTAACAACACTAAGGAAAACTGAATGGAGCTGCTTTAAAAGGTAAAAATTGAGCTACCATATGATGCGGCAGGGCACCTTCTGTGCCTGTAACCTAAGACCACCAGAATCGGAAAGACAGAGGCAGACAAGTGTGCACTGCAGCAATATTTAAATAGCCAAGACATGGAAGCAAATAAAGGTCCATAAACAGATGAATGGACAAAGAAGAAGTGGTATATGTACAGAATGCAATATTAGCCACGAAAAAAAAGTAAAAGAATGGCATATGCAGCACCACTTAATCACACAACGTGAAGTAAGTCAGAATGCGAAAGAGAAATGTCCTATGATATCACTTATGTTATCTGAAAATTCATAAAAAGGAACGTATTTCCATAGAGAAAGACAATCTCAGATTGAGAAGACAAACTTACGGTTAAGCCAAAGAAAAGGTGTGAGGAGTGGATAAATTAGGATATTGGGGTTAACAAACATATACTAATACATATAAAATATATAAACCCCAAACACCTATGGAATACCATGAGTGGTCTACTGAACACTCTGTAATAACTTTCATGGAAAAGGACACAAAGATCAATAGATATATGTTTATGTGTAAATGAACAAGATTCTTTACACCTAGAACAAAAGACATTTTTCAATCCAATTTGCTCTCATAAAAACTAAAACTTAAAGACACAAACAAGAATTAAGGAGGCTCAAACTTATGGGGGTTTGTCCGGGCACATTCCACTCTAATCTGCAACCTAAAAGCACAACTTGCAGCAAGGTTCTGTTTCCCTAGCAAGCAGAGTTGGCAACGTAGAAATGCTGCCACCCTAAGGCCGTTTCCTCAAACAGCACCTTTAAATCCACTGCTAATGGTCACTAAGATTCACAAGGACTGCAGGGCTGTAAATGACTCATGCCCTCAAAAAATGTCCTGGGGTAGGGAATGGACAAAAAAATCCAAACGCGCCAAATTTTTCAGGAAGGCAATTTGAAGTTGCAAGTTTAGCTCAATCGTAAAAAAAAATGAAAAGGACATTGATAAACACAAAACAACAGGAATTATTAGACGCATGCAAATCCAAACTACACAAAGCTATCACCTCACACCAGTCACAATGACCATCAGCAAAAAGTCAACAAACAATAGATGTTGAAGAAGTTGTGGAGAATAGCGTAACCCCTCGGTCTAAGTGGGATGTAAACTGGTAACAGCCAATAACAGGAACAGAATGGCAGTGCGTTTCAAGGTAAAAATTGAGTTACCATATGATCCAGAAGGCCCACGATTGGGCCTGTCACCTGCGGAAGCCAGAATCAAAAAGACCCAGGATGGAAAATCGTGTATTGCAGCAGTATTTACAATAGCCAAGACATGGAAGCAACAAAAATGTCCATCATCAGATGAACGGGCGAAAAAGTGGTCCATGTACACAATGCAATATTAGACACAGAAAAGAATGAAACAATGCCGTTTGCAGCACCATAGATGAGGCCACAGATAATCACACAACTTGAAGTAAGTCAGAAAGCGAGAGACACATATCCTATGATGGCACGTATAGGTGTTATCTAAAAGTTGATAGGAATGAACCTATTTGCACAGAGAAGGACACTCACGTGTTCAGGAAACAAGCTTGTGGTTCACCAAAGGGAAAGGTGTGAGGAATGTACAACGGAGGATATTGGGTTTAACAGACATATGCTAATACTTATAAAATATATAATCATCAAAGACATACCGAATACCAAGAGAGGGCTACACAACATTCTGTAATAACCTATATGGAACGGGATCCAAACATGAAAAGATATATGTATCAATGAAAGGGATTCTGTACACCTAGGACAAACACAACATTGCAATCAAATTTGATCTGAGAAAAATGAAAATTAAATTAAGAATACCAACAACAAATAAGAAGACATAGTTTTTGGGGGTTTGTCCTGGCACATTCCACTTTACTTTACAACCTACAAACAGGACTTCCAGGAAGGCTCTGTTGCCCTAGAAACCAGAGTTGGGAATATAGAAATGCTGCCTCCTTGTGGCCGTGTCCTGCAACAGCATCTTTTAACCCAGAGCTAATGCTCATGTAATATTCACAATTACTACAGGGCTGTAAATGACACCTGCCCTCAAAAAATGTCCTGGTGCAGGTAATGGCCACAGGAATCCAGAACATGGCAAATTTTTCAAGGAAACAATTTGAAGAGGCAAGTTTCTCTGTTTTACTTACAAAAAACGAAAACAAAACGGACGTAGATAAAAGCTCAATATCGGGAATTATTAGACGCATGCAAATCCAAACTACAAAAAGGTATCACCACCCAACACTCAAAATGCCATCAGTAAAAAGTCTACAAACAATAAATGCTGAAGGGCCTTTAGAGATCCGTGTACCCTCTAGTTGCTGGTCGGATGTAAACTGGTAACAGCCAGTAGTGAGAACCGAATGGAGGTGCGTTGAAAGGTAAAAATGGAACTACCATATGATCTAGTAGGCCCACTGCTGGGCCTTACCCCGGAGAAGACCAGAATCCAAAAGACACAGGCTGGCAATCCTGCACTGCACCAATATTTAGCAGAGCCAAGACTTGGAAGTAACCAAAATGTCCATCTACAGATGAATGTAAAAAGAAGAAGTGGTCCATGTACACAATGCAATATTCGCTATGGAAAAGTATGCAACACTGCTCTTTGCAGCACCATAGATGAGCCTAGAGATAATCACAGAACATGAGGTAAGTCGGAAAGCAGACGACAAATAACCTGTGATATCACTCCTACGTGTTACCTAACAACTGACACATATGAACATATTTCCACAGAGAAAGACTCTCACAGACTCAGAAAACAAACTATGGTTATCTAAAGGGAAAGGTGGGAGGAATGGATACATTAAGATTAGGGTTACCATACGTATACAAATACATATCCAACACATGTATCAAAAAGACCGACCATATACCAAGGGAGGTCTACTGAACGCTCTGTAATAATTCACACAGGGGCTTGCCTGGTGGCACCGTGGTGAAGAATCCGCCTGCCAATGCAGGGGACACAGGTTCGATCCCCGGTTCGGGAAGATCCCACATGCTGCAGAGCAACTAAGCCCGTGCACCACCACTAATGAGCCAACGCTCTGGAGCCCATGAGCCATAACTACTGAGCCCATGCGCCACAACTACTGAAGACTGCACGCCTAGAGCCCGTGCTCCACAACAAGAGAAGCCACTGCAGTGAGAACCCTGTGCACCACAATGGAGAGGAGCCCTCACTCACCGCAACTAGAGAATGCCCACAGGCAGCAACGAAGATCCAACTCAGCCAAAAATAAATAAATAAATAAAATAAATTTATAAAAAAATAATAGTAATTTACATGGGAAGAGGATCTTTACATGAATAGATATATATATAATGTTCAATTGAACCTGATTGTGTACACGCAGTACAAACACTATTCTACTCATTACCCCAATTTAAAAAATGAAAACCACAAACAACAATTAATGAGACATAAAGTTATTGAGTATTTCCCCGGCACATTCCATTCTAATTTACAACCTAGGAACACAACTTTCAGGAAGGCCCTGCCGCCCTCGTAACTAGATTTGGGAATGGAGAAATGCTGCCGCCTTGTGACCGTTTCCCACAACGGCAGCTTTGAACACAGGGCCAACGGTCATTTAAGATTCACAGTAATTGTAGGGCTGTAAATGACACGTGTGCTCAAAAAAGGTCCTGGGGTAGGTAATGGCCAAAAAAGTTCACAACACGGAAAATGTTTCAAGAAAACAGTTTGAAGAGGTACGTCTTACTCACTCTGTTATTTCAAAAAAAGAAGAACATGGATAAAAGCTCAATATCAGGAATTATTGGTTGGATGCAAATCCAAACTACAAAAAGATTTCGCCACCCAATATTCAAAATGCCATCCGTAAAAAGTCTGCAAACAATGAATGCTGACGGGTTGGTGGAGAAATCCATACCCACTACGCAGTTGGTTGGATGTAAACTGGTAAGAGCTAATCATGAGAACAGAATGGAGCTGCATTTAAAACGTAAACACTGAGCTACCATATGATGCGGCCGATCCCCTAATGGGCCTATACCCTTGGAAGACCAGAATCGGAAAGGCACAGGCAGGCAAACATGCACTGCAGCAATACTTACAATAGCCAAGACATGCAAGCAAACAAAATGTCCATCAACAGATAAATGGACAAAGAAGAAGTGGTATACGTACCGAACGGAATAGTAGCCTCGGAAGAAAAATGAACAATGCCGCTTTCAGGACTACAGATGAGCCTAGAAATAATCATCCTACGTTATGTAAATCAAAAGGGAATGACAAATATTCTATGATATCATTTATACATGTTATCCTAAGATTGCTACCAATGAACATATTTCCACAGAAAAAGACACACACAGACTTATGAAACAAACTAATGGTTAACCAAAATGAAAGCTGGGAGGATGGAAAAATTAGGATTATGGGGGTAGCATACATATACTTATGTATGTTAAATGTATATAAACATATAACATATAAACTACATGAAATATATTATCACCAATACATATAAAATATATAATGACAAAACACCTACCAAATACCAAGGGAGGTCTACTCAACATTCTGTAATAACATACACGGTAACAGGATCCGAAGATGAACAGACATATGTATGAATCATTGAGCAGATTCTGTAGAGCCAGACAATCACAACACTCTAATCAAATTTACTCCGATAAGAAATAGAAATTAAATTTAAATAACAAACATAAGTAAGGAGACATAAACTTCTGGGGGCTTGTCCCAGCACATTCAACTCTAATTTACAACCGAGGAAGACTCTGTTGTCCAGGAAGACTCTGTTGCCCTAGTAACAAGAGCTGAGAACGTAATAATGCTGCCGCCTTGTGGCTGTTTCCCACAACAGCAGCTTTAAACCCAGTGCTAATGGTCGCTTAATAGTCACAAGGACTGCAGGGCTGTAAATGACACCTGCCCTCAAAAAATGCCCTGGCGTAGGGAATAGGCAAGAAAATTCAACACATGACAAATTTTTCAAGAAGTCAATATGAAGAGGGACGTTGTACTCACTCTGTAAAAAAAAGGAAAAGGAAAAAAGGACATGCCTAAAGCTCAGTATAAGGAATTATTAGCCACATGCAAATCCAACCTCCAAAAAGGTTTCAGCTCACACCAGTCAAATGACCACCAGCCAGAAGTCTACAAACTATCAATGCTGAAGGGGTTTTAGAGAAATGTGTACCTTCTAGCTGCTGGTGGGATGTTACCGGGTAACAACACTAAGGAAAACTGAATGGAGCTGCTTTAAAAGGTAAAAATTGAGCTACCATATGATGCGGCAGGGCACCTTCTGTGCCTGTAACCTAAGACCACCAGAATCGGAAAGACAGAGGCAGACAAGTGTGCACTGCAGCAATATTTAAATAGCCAAGACATGGAAGCAAATAAAGGTCCATAAACAGATGAATGGACAAAGAAGAAGTGGTATATGTACAGAATGCAATATTAGCCACGAAAAAAAAGTAAAAGAATGGCATATGCAGCACCACTTAATCACACAACGTGAAGTAAGTCAGAATGCGAAAGAGAAATGTCCTATGATATCACTTATGTTATCTGAAAATTCATAAAAAGGAACGTATTTCCATAGAGAAAGACAATCTCAGATTGAGAAGACAAACTTACGGTTAAGCCAAAGAAAAGGTGTGAGGAGTGGATAAATTAGGATATTGGGGTTAACAAACATATACTAATACATATAAAATATATAAACCCCAAACACCTATGGAATACCATGAGTGGTCTACTGAACACTCTGTAATAACTTTCATGGAAAAGGACACAAAGATCAATAGATATAAGTTTATGTGTAAATGAACAAGATTCTTTACACCTAGAACAAAAGACATTTTTCAATCCAATTTGCTCTCATAAAAACTAAAACTTAAAGACACAAACAAGAATTAAGGAGGCTCAAACTTATGGGGGTTTGTCCGGGCACATTCCACTCTAATCTGCAACCTAAAAGCACAACTTGCAGCAAGGTTCTGTTTCCCTAGCAAGCAGAGTTGGCAACGTAGAAATGCTGCCACCCTAAGGCCGTTTCCTCAAACAGCACCTTTAAATCCACTGCTAATGGTCACTAAGATTCACAAGGACTGCAGGGCTGTAAATGACTCATGCCCTCAAAAAATGTCCTGGGGTAGGGAATGGACAAAAAAATCCAAACGCGCCAAATTTTTCAGGAAGGCAATTTGAAGTTGCAAGTTTAGCTCAATCGTAAAAAAAAATGAAAAGGACATTGATAAACACAAAACAACAGGAATTATTAGACGCATGCAAATCCAAACTACACAAAGCTATCACCTCACACCAGTCACAATGACCATCAGCAAAAAGTCAACAAACAATAGATGTTGAAGAAGTTGTGGAGAATAGCGTAACCCCTCGGTCTAAGTGGGATGTAAACTGGTAACAGCCAATAACAGGAACAGAATGGCAGTGCGTTTCAAGGTAAAAATTGAGTTACCATATGATCCAGAAGGCCCACGATTGGGCCTGTCACCTGCGGAAGCCAGAATCAAAAAGACCCAGGATGGAAAATCGTGTATTGCAGCAGTATTTACAATAGCCAAGACATGGAAGCAACAAAAATGTCCATCATCAGATGAACGGGCGAAAAAGTGGTCCATGTACACAATGCAATATTAGACACAGAAAAGAATGAAACAATGCCGTTTGCAGCACCATAGATGAGGCCACAGATAATCACACAACTTGAAGTAAGTCAGAAAGCGAGAGACACATATCCTATGATGGCACGTATAGGTGTTATCTAAAAGTTGATAGGAATGAACCTATTTGCACAGAGAAGGACACTCACGTGTTCAGGAAACAAGCTTGTGGTTCACCAAAGGGAAAGGTGTGAGGAATGTACAACGGAGGATATTGGGTTTAACAGACATATGCTAATACTTATAAAATATATAATCATCAAAGACATACCGAATACCAAGAGAGGGCTACACAACATTCTGTAATAACCTATATGGAACGGGATCCAAACATGAAAAGATATATGTATCAATGAAAGGGATTCTGTACACCTAGGACAAACACAACATTGCAATCAAATTTGATCTGAGAAAAATGAAAATTAAATTAAGAATACCAACAACAAATAAGAAGACATAGTTTTTGGGGGTTTGTCCTGGCACATTCCACTTTACTTTACAACCTACAAACAGGACTTCCAGGAAGGCTCTGTTGCCCTAGAAACCAGAGTTGGGAATATAGAAATGCTGCCTCCTTGTGGCCGTGTCCTGCAACAGCATCTTTTAACCCAGAGCTAATGCTCATGTAATATTCACAATTACTACAGGGCTGTAAATGACACCTGCCCTCAAAAAATGTCCTGGTGCAGGTAATGGCCACAGGAATCCAGAACATGGCAAATTTTTCAAGGAAACAATTTGAAGAGGCAAGTTTCTCTGTTTTACTTACAAAAAACGAAAACAAAACGGACGTAGATAAAAGCTCAATATCGGGAATTATTAGACGCATGCAAATCCAAACTACAAAAAGGTATCACCACCCAACACTCAAAATGCCATCAGTAAAAAGTCTACAAACAATAAATGCTGAAGGGCCTTTAGAGATCCGTGTACCCTCTAGTTGCTGGTCGGATGTAAACTGGTAACAGCCAGTAGTGAGAACCGAATGGAGGTGCGTTGAAAGGTAAAAATGGAACTACCATATGATCTAGTAGGCCCACTGCTGGGCCTTACCCCGGAGAAGACCAGAATCCAAAAGACACAGGCTGGCAATCCTGCACTGCACCAATATTTAGCAGAGCCAAGACTTGGAAGTAACCAAAATGTCCATCTACAGATGAATGTAAAAAGAAGAAGTGGTCCATGTACACAATGCAATATTCGCTATGGAAAAGTATGCAACACTGCTCTTTGCAGCACCATAGATGAGCCTAGAGATAATCACAGAACATGAGGTAAGTCGGAAAGCAGACGACAAATAACCTGTGATATCACTCCTACGTGTTACCTAACAACTGACACATATGAACATATTTCCACAGAGAAAGACTCTCACAGACTCAGAAAACAAACTATGGTTATCTAAAGGGAAAGGTGGGAGGAATGGATACATTAAGATTAGGGTTACCATACGTATACAAATACATATCCAACACATGTATCAAAAAGACCGACCATATACCAAGGGAGGTCTACTGAACGCTCTGTAATAATTCACACAGGGGCTTGCCTGGTGGCACCGTGGTGAAGAATCCGCCTGCCAATGCAGGGGACACAGGTTCGATCCCCGGTTCGGGAAGATCCCACATGCTGCAGAGCAACTAAGCCCGTGCACCACCACTAATGAGCCAACGCTCTGGAGCCCATGAGCCATAACTACTGAGCCCATGCGCCACAACTACTGAAGACTGCACGCCTAGAGCCCGTGCTCCACAACAAGAGAAGCCACTGCAGTGAGAACCCTGTGCACCACAATGGAGAGGAGCCCTCACTCACCGCAACTAGAGAATGCCCACAGGCAGCAACGAAGATCCAACTCAGCCAAAAATAAATAAATAAATAAAATAAATTTATAAAAAAATAATAGTAATTTACATGGGAAGAGGATCTTTACATGAATAGATATATATATAATGTTCAATTGAACCTGATTGTGTACACGCAGTACAAACACTATTCTACTCATTACCCCAATTTAAAAAATGAAAACCACAAACAACAATTAATGAGACATAAAGTTATTGAGTATTTCCCCGGCACATTCCATTCTAATTTACAACCTAGGAACACAACTTTCAGGAAGGCCCTGCCGCCCTCGTAACTAGATTTGGGAATGGAGAAATGCTGCCGCCTTGTGACCGTTTCCCACAACGGCAGCTTTGAACACAGGGCCAACGGTCATTTAAGATTCACAGTAATTGTAGGGCTGTAAATGACACGTGTGCTCAAAAAAGGTCCTGGGGTAGGTAATGGCCAAAAAAGTTCACAACACGGAAAATGTTTCAAGAAAACAGTTTGAAGAGGTACGTCTTACTCACTCTGTTATTTCAAAAAAAGAAGAACATGGATAAAAGCTCAATATCAGGAATTATTGGTTGGATGCAAATCCAAACTACAAAAAGATTTCGCCACCCAATATTCAAAATGCCATCCGTAAAAAGTCTGCAAACAATGAATGCTGACGGGTTGGTGGAGAAATCCATACCCACTACGCAGTTGGTTGGATGTAAACTGGTAAGAGCTAATCATGAGAACAGAATGGAGCTGCATTTAAAACGTAAACACTGAGCTACCATATGATGCGGCCGATCCCCTAATGGGCCTATACCCTTGGAAGACCAGAATCGGAAAGGCACAGGCAGGCAAACATGCACTGCAGCAATACTTACAATAGCCAAGACATGCAAGCAAACAAAATGTCCATCAACAGATAAATGGACAAAGAAGAAGTGGTATACGTACCGAACGGAATAGTAGCCTCGGAAGAAAAATGAACAATGCCGCTTTCAGGACTACAGATGAGCCTAGAAATAATCATCCTACGTTATGTAAATCAAAAGGGAATGACAAATATTCTATGATATCATTTATACATGTTATCCTAAGATTGCTACCAATGAACATATTTCCACAGAAAAAGACACACACAGACTTATGAAACAAACTAATGGTTAACCAAAATGAAAGCTGGGAGGATGGAAAAATTAGGATTATGGGGGTAGCATACATATACTTATGTATGTTAAATGTATATAAACATATAACATATAAACTACATGAAATATATTATCACCAATACATATAAAATATATAATGACAAAACACCTACCAAATACCAAGGGAGGTCTACTCAACATTCTGTAATAACATACACGGTAACAGGATCCGAAGATGAACAGACATATGTATGAATCATTGAGCAGATTCTGTAGAGCCAGACAATCACAACACTCTAATCAAATTTACTCCGATAAGAAATAGAAATTAAATTTAAATAACAAACATAAGTAAGGAGACATAAACTTCTGGGGGCTTGTCCCAGCACATTCAACTCTAATTTACAACCGAGGAAGACTCTGTTGTCCAGGAAGACTCTGTTGCCCTAGTAACAAGAGCTGAGAACGTAATAATGCTGCCGCCTTGTGGCTGTTTCCCACAACAGCAGCTTTAAACCCAGTGCTAATGGTCGCTTAATAGTCACAAGGACTGCAGGGCTGTAAATGACACCTGCCCTCAAAAAATGCCCTGGGGTAGGGAATAGGCAAGAAAATTCAACACATGACAAATTTTTCAAGAAGTCAATATGAAGAGGGAAGTTGTACTCACTCTGTAAAAAAAGGAAAAGGAAAACAGGACATGCCTAAAGCTCAGTATAAGGAATTATTAGCCACATGCAAATCCAACCTCCAAAAAGGTTTCAGCTCACACCAGTCAAATGACCACCAGCCAGAAGTCTACAAACTATCAATGCTGAAGGGGTTTTAGAGAAATGTGTACCTTCTAGCTGCTGGTGGGATGTTACCGGGTAACAACACTAAGGAAAACTGAATGGAGCTGCTTTAAAAGGTAAAAATTGAGCTACCATATGATGCGGCAGGGCACCTTCTGTGCCTGTAACCTAAGACCACCAGAATCGGAAAGACAGAGGCAGACAAGTGTGCACTGCAGCAATATTTATATAGCCAAGACATGGAAGCAAATAAAGGTCCATAAACAGATGAATGGACAAAGAAGAAGTGGTATATGTACAGAATGCAATATTAGCCACGAAAAAAAAGTAAAAGAATGGCATATGCAGCACCACTTAATCACACAACGTGAAGTAAGTCAGAATGCGAAAGAGAAATGTCCTATGATATCACTTATGTTATCTGAAAATTCATAAAAAGGAACGTATTTCCATAGAGAAAGACAATCTCAGATTGAGAAGACAAACTTACGGTTAAGCCAAAGAAAAGGTGTGAGGAGTGGATAAATTAGGATATTGGGGTTAACAAACATATACTAATACATATAAAATATATAAACCCCAAACACCTATGGAATACCATGAGTGGTCTACTGAACACTCTGTAATAACTTTCATGGAAAAGGACACAAAGATCAATAGATATATGTTTATGTGTAAATGAACAAGATTCTTTACACCTAGAACAAAAGACATTTTTCAATCCAATTTGCTCTCATAAAAACTAAAACTTAAAGACACAAACAAGAATTAAGGAGGCTCAAACTTATGGGGGTTTGTCCGGGCACATTCCACTCTAATCTGCAACCTAAAAGCACAACTTGCAGCAAGGTTCTGTTTCCCTAGCAAGCAGAGTTGGCAACGTAGAAATGCTGCCACCCTAAGGCCGTTTCCTCAAACAGCACCTTTAAATCCACTGCTAATGGTCACTAAGATTCACAAGGACTGCAGGGCTGTAAATGACTCATGCCCTCAAAAAATGTCCTGGGGTAGGGAATGGACAAAAAAATCCAAACGCGCCAAATTTTTCAGGAAGGCAATTTGAAGTTGCAAGTTTAGCTCAATCGTAAAAAAAAATGAAAAGGACATTGATAAACACAAAACAACAGGAATTATTAGACGCATGCAAATCCAAACTACACAAAGCTATCACCTCACACCAGTCACAATGACCATCAGCAAAAAGTCAACAAACAATAGATGTTGAAGAAGTTGTGGAGAATAGCGTAACCCCTCGGTCTAAGTGGGATGTAAACTGGTAACAGCCAATAACAGGAACAGAATGGCAGTGCGTTTCAAGGTAAAAATTGAGTTACCATATGATCCAGAAGGCCCACGATTGGGCCTGTCACCTGCGGAAGCCAGAATCAAAACGACCCAGGATGGAAAATCTTGTATTGCAGCAGTATTTACAATAGCCAAGACATGGAAGCAACAAAAATGTCCATCATCAGATGAACGGGCGAAAAAGTGGTCCATGTACACAATGCAATATTAGACACAGAAAAGAATGAAACAATGCCGTTTGCAGCACCATAGATGAGGCCACAGATAATCACACAACTTGAAGTAAGTCAGAAAGCGAGAGACACATATCCTATGATGGCACGTATAGGTGTTATCTAAAAGTTGATAGGAATGAACCTATTTGCACAGAGAAGGACACTCACGTGTTCAGGAAACAAGCTTGTGGTTCACCAAAGGGAAAGGTGTGAGGAATGTACAACGGAGGATATTGGGTTTAACAGACATATGCTAATACTTATAAAATATATAATCATCAAAGACATACCGAATACCAAGAGAGGGCTACACAACATTCTGTAATAACCTATATGGAACGGGATCCAAACATGAAAAGATATATGTATCAATGAAAGGGATTCTGTACACCTAGGACAAACACAACATTGCAATCAAATTTGATCTGAGAAAAATGAAAATTAAATTAAGAATACCAACAACAAATAAGAAGACATAGTTTTTGGGGGTTTGTCCTGGCACATTCCACTTTACTTTACAACCTACAAACAGGACTTCCAGGAAGGCTCTGTTGCCCTAGAAACCAGAGTTGGGAATATAGAAATGCTGCCTCCTTGTGGCCGTGTCCTGCAACAGCATCTTTAAACCCAGAGCTAATGCTCATGTAATATTCACAATTACTACAGGGCTGTAAATGACACCTGCCCTCAAAAAATGTCCTGGTGCAGGTAATGGCCACAGGAATCCAGAACATGGCAAATTTTTCAAGGAAACAATTTGAAGAGGCAAGTTTCTCTGTTTTACTTACAAAAAACGAAAACAAAACGGACGTAGATAAAAGCTCAATATCGGGAATTATTAGACGCATGCAAATCCAAACTACAAAAAGGTATCACCACCCAACACTCAAAATGCCATCAGTAAAAAGTCTACAAACAATAAATGCTGAAGGGCCTTTAGAGATCCGTGTACCCTCTAGCTGCTGGTCGGATGTAAACTGGTAACAGCCAGTAGTGAGAACCGAATGGAGGTGCGTTGAAAGGTAAAAATGGAACTACCATATGATCTAGTAGGCCCACTGCTGGGCCTTACCCCGGAGAAGACCAGAATCCAAAAGACACAGGCTGGCAATCCTGCACTGCACCAATATTTAGCAGAGCCAAGACTTGGAAGTAACCAAAATGTCCATCTACAGATGAATGTAAAAAGAAGAAGTGGTCCATGTACACAATGCAATATTCGCTATGGAAAAGTATGCAACACTGCTCTTTGCAGCACCATAGATGAGCCTAGAGATAATCACAGAACATGAGGTAAGTCGGAGAGCAGACGACAAATAACCTGTGATATCACTCCTACGTGTTACCTAACAACTGACACATATGAACATATTTCCACAGAGAAAGACTCTCACAGACTCAGAAAACAAACTATGGTTATCTAAAGGGAAAGGTGGGAGGAATGGATACATTAAGATTAGGGTTACCATACGTATACAAATACATATCCAACACATGTATCAAAAAGACCGACCATATACCAAGGGAGGTCTACTGAACGCTCTGTAATAATTCACACAGGGGCTTGCCTGGTGGCACCGTGGTGAAGAATCCGCCTGCCAATGCAGGGGACACAGGTTCGATCCCTGGTTCGGGAAGATCCCACATGCTGCAGAGCAACTAAGCCCGTGCACCACCACTAATGAGCCAACGCTCTGGAGCCCATGAGCCATAACTACTGAGCCCATGCGCCACAACTACTGAAGACTGCACGCCTAGAGCCCGTGCTCCACAACAAGAGAAGCCACTGCAGTGAGAACCCTGTGCACCACAATGGAGAGGAGCCCTCACTCACCGCAACTAGAGAATGCCCACAGGCAGCAACGAAGATCCAACTCAGCCAAAAATAAATAAATAAATAAAATAAATTTATAAAAAAATAATAGTAATTTACATGGGAAGAGGATCTTTACATGAATAGATATATATATAATGTTCAATTGAACCTGATTGTGTACACGCAGTACAAACACTATTCTACTCATTACCCCAATTTAAAAAATGAAAACCACAAACAACAATTAATGAGACATAAAGTTATTGAGTATTTCCCCGGCACATTCCATTCTAATTTACAACCTAGGAACACAACTTTCAGGAAGGCCCTGCCGCCCTCGTAACTAGATTTGGGAATGGAGAAATGCTGCCGCCTTGTGACCGTTTCCCACAACGGCAGCTTTGAACACAGGGCCAACGGTCATTTAAGATTCACAGTAATTGTAGGGCTGTAAATGACACGTGTGCTCAAAAAAGGTCCTGGGGTAGGTAATGGCCAAAAAAGTTCACAACACGGAAAATGTTTCAAGAAAACAGTTTGAAGAGGTACGTCTTACTCACTCTGTTATTTCAAAAAAAGAAGAACATGGATAAAAGCTCAATATCAGGAATTATTGGTTGGATGCAAATCCAAACTACAAAAAGATTTCGCCACCCAATATTCAAAATGCCATCCGTAAAAAGTCTGCAAACAATGAATGCTGACGGGTTGGTGGAGAAATCCATACCCACTACGCAGTTGGTTGGATGTAAACTGGTAAGAGCTAATCATGAGAACAGAATGGAGCTGCATTTAAAACGTAAACACTGAGCTACCATATGATGCGGCCGATCCCCTAATGGGCCTATACCCTTGGAAGACCAGAATCGGAAAGGCACAGGCAGGCAAACATGCACTGCAGCAATACTTACAATAGCCAAGACATGCAAGCAAACAAAATGTCCATCAACAGATAAATGGACAAAGAAGAAGTGGTATACGTACCGAACGGAATAGTAGCCTCGGAAGAAAAATGAACAATGCCGCTTTCAGGACTACAGATGAGCCTAGAAATAATCATCCTACGTTATGTAAATCAAAAGGGAATGACAAATATTCTATGATATCATTTATACATGTTATCCTAAGATTGCTACCAATGAACATATTTCCACAGAAAAAGACACACACAGACTTATGAAACAAACTAATGGTTAACCAAAATGAAAGCTGGGAGGATGGAAAAATTAGGATTATGGGGGTAGCATACATATACTTATGTATGTTAAATGTATATAAACATATAACATATAAACTACATGAAATATATTATCACCAATACATATAAAATATATAATGACAAAACACCTACCAAATACCAAGGGAGGTCTACTCAACATTCTGTAATAACATACACGGTAACAGGATCCGAAGATGAACAGACATATGTATGAATCATTGAGCAGATTCTGTAGAGCCAGACAATCACAACACTCTAATCAAATTTACTCCGATAAGAAATAGAAATTAAATTTAAATAACAAACATAAGTAAGGAGACATAAACTTCTGGGGGCTTGTCCCAGCACATTCAACTCTAATTTACAACCGAGGAAGACTCTGTTGTCCAGGAAGACTCTGTTGCCCTAGTAACAAGAGCTGAGAACGTAATAATGCTGCCGCCTTGTGGCTGTTTCCCACAACAGCAGCTTTAAACCCAGTGCTAATGGTCGCTTAATAGTCACAAGGACTGCAGGGCTGTAAATGACACCTGCCCTCAAAAAATGCCCTGGGGTAGGGAATAGGCAAGAAAATTCAACACATGACAAATTTTTCAAGAAGTCAATATGAAGAGGGAAGTTGTACTCACTCTGTAAAAAAAGGAAAAGGAAAACAGGACATGCCTAAAGCTCAGTATAAGGAATTATTAGCCACATGCAAATCCAACCTCCAAAAAGGTTTCAGCTCACACCAGTCAAATGACCACCAGCCAGAAGTCTACAAACTATCAATGCTGAAGGGGTTTTAGAGAAATGTGTACCTTCTAGCTGCTGGTGGGATGTTACCGGGTAACAACACTAAGGAAAACTGAATGGAGCTGCTTTAAAAGGTAAAAATTGAGCTACCATATGATGCGGCAGGGCACCTTCTGTGCCTGTAACCTAAGACCACCAGAATCGGAAAGACAGAGGCAGACAAGTGTGCACTGCAGCAATATTTATATAGCCAAGACATGGAAGCAAATAAAGGTCCATAAACAGATGAATGGACAAAGAAGAAGTGGTATATGTACAGAATGCAATATTAGCCACGAAAAAAAAGTAAAAGAATGGCATATGCAGCACCACTTAATCACACAACGTGAAGTAAGTCAGAATGCGAAAGAGAAATGTCCTATGATATCACTGATGTTATCTGAAAATTCATAAAAAGGAACGTATTTCCATAGAGAAAGACAATCTCAGATTGAGAAGACAAACTTACGGTTAAGCCAAAGAAAAGGTGTGAGGAGTGGATAAATTAGGATATTGGGGTTAACAAACATATACTAATACATATAAAATATATAAACTCCAAACACCTATGGAATACCATGAGTGGTCTACTGAACACTCTGTAATAACTTTCATGGAAAAGGACACAAAGATCAATAGATATATGTTTATGTGTAAATGAACAAGATTCTTTACACCTAGAACAAAAGACATTTTTCAATCCAATTTGCTCTCATAAAAACTAAAACTTAAAGACACAAACAACAATTAAGGAGGCTCAAACTTATGGGGGTTTGTCCGGGCACATTCCACTCTAATCTGCAACCTAAAAGCACAACTTGCAGCAAGGTTCTGTTTCCCTAGCAAGCAGAGTTGGCAACGTAGAAATGCTGCCACCCTAAGGCCGTTTCCTCAAACAGCACCTTTAAATCCACTGCTAATGGTCACTAAGATTCACAAGGACTGCAGGGCTGTAAATGACTCATGCCCTCAAAAAATGTCCTGGGGTAGGGAATGGACAAAAAAATCCAAACGCGCCAAATTTTTCAGGAAGGCAATTTGAAGTTGCAAGTTTAGCTCAATCGTAAAAAAAAATGAAAAGGACATTGATAAACACAAAACAACAGGAATTATTAGACGCATGCAAATCCAAACTACACAAAGCTATCACCTCACACCAGTCACAATGACCATCAGCAAAAAGTCAACAAACAATAGATGTTGAAGAAGTTGTGGAGAATAGCGTAACCCCTCGGTCTAAGTGGGATGTAAACTGGTAACAGCCAATAACAGGAACAGAATGGCAGTGCGTTTCAAGGTAAAAATTGAGTTACCATATGATCCAGAAGGCCCACGATTGGGCCTGTCACCTGCGGAAGCCAGAATCAAAACGACCCAGGATGGAAAATCGTGTATTGCAGCAGTATTTACAATAGCCAAGACATGGAAGCAACAAAAATGTCCATCATCAGATGAACGGGCGAAAAAGTGGTCCATGTACACAATGCAATATTAGACACAGAAAAGAATGAAACAATGCCGTTTGCAGCACCATAGATGAGGCCACAGATAATCACACAACTTGAAGTAAGTCAGAAAGCGAGAGACACATATCCTATGATGGCACGTATAGGTGTTATCTAAAAGTTGATAGGAATGAACCTATTTGCACAGAGAAGGACACTCACGTGTTCAGGAAACAAGCTTGTGGTTCACCAAAGGGAAAGGTGTGAGGAATGTACAACGGAGGATATTGGGTTTAACAGACATATGCTAATACTTATAAAATATATAATCATCAAAGACATACCGAATACCAAGAGAGGGCTACACAACATTCTGTAATAACCTATATGGAACGGGATCCAAACATGAAAAGATATATGTATCAATGAAAGGGATTCTGTACACCTAGGACAAACACAACATTGCAATCAAATTTGATCTGAGAAAAATGAAAATTAAATTAAGAATACCAACAACAAATAAGAAGACATAGTTTTTGGGGGTTTGTCCTGGCACATTCCACTTTACTTTACAACCTACAAACAGGACTTCCAGGAAGGCTCTGTTGCCCTAGAAACCAGAGTTGGGAATATAGAAATGCTGCCTCCTTGTGGCCGTGTCCTGCAACAGCATCTTTAAACCCAGAGCTAATGCTCATGTAATATTCACAATTACTACAGGGCTGTAAATGACACCTGCCCTCAAAAAATGTCCTGGTGCAGGTAATGGCCACAGGAATCCAGAACATGGCAAATTTTTCAAGGAAACAATTTGAAGAGGCAAGTTTCTCTGTTTTACTTACAAAAAACGAAAACAAAACGGACGTAGATAAAAGCTCAATATCGGGAATTATTAGACGCATGCAAATCCAAACTACAAAAAGGTATCACCACCCAACACTCAAAATGCCATCAGTAAAAAGTCTACAAACAATAAATGCTGAAGGGCCTTTAGAGATCCGTGTACCCTCTAGTTGCTGGTCGGATGTAAACTGGTAACAGCCAGTAGTGAGAACCGAATGGAGGTGCGTTGAAAGGTAAAAATGGAACTACCATATGATCTAGTAGGCCCACTGCTGGGCCTTACCCCGGAGAAGACCAGAATCCAAAAGACACAGGCTGGCAATCCTGCACTGCACCAATATTTAGCAGAGCCAAGACTTGGAAGTAACCAAAATGTCCATCTACAGATGAATGTAAAAAGAAGAAGTGGTCCATGTACACAATGCAATATTCGCTATGGAAAAGTATGCAACACTGCTCTTTGCAGCACCATAGATGAGCCTAGAGATAATCACAGAACATGAGGTAAGTCGGAGAGCAGACGACAAATAACCTGTGATATCACTCCTACGTGTTACCTAACAACTGACACATATGAACATATTTCCACAGAGAAAGACTCTCACAGACTCAGAAAACAAACTATGGTTATCTAAAGGGAAAGGTGGGAGGAATGGATACATTAAGATTAGGGTTACCATACGTATACAAATACATATCCAACACATGTATCAAAAAGACCGACCATATACCAAGGGAGGTCTACTGAACGCTCTGTAATAATTCACACAGGGGCTTGCCTGGTGGCACCGTGGTGAAGAATCCGCCTGCCAATGCAGGGGACACAGGTTCGATCCCTGGTTCGGGAAGATCCCACATGCTGCAGAGCAACTAAGCCCGTGCACCACCACTAATGAGCCAACGCTCTGGAGCCCATGAGCCATAACTACTGAGCCCATGCGCCACAACTACTGAAGACTGCACGCCTAGAGCCCGTGCTCCACAACAAGAGAAGCCACTGCAGTGAGAACCCTGTGCACCACAATGGAGAGGAGCCCTCACTCACCGCAACTAGAGAATGCCCACAGGCAGCAACGAAGATCCAACTCAGCCAAAAATAAATAAATAAATAAAATAAATTTATAAAAAAATAATAGTAATTTACATGGGAAGAGGATCTTTACATGAATAGATATATATATAATGTTCAATTGAACCTGATTGTGTACACGCAGTACAAACACTATTCTACTCATTACCCCAATTTAAAAAATGAAAACCACAAACAACAATTAATGAGACATAAAGTTATTGAGTATTTCCCCGGCACATTCCATTCTAATTTACAACCTAGGAACACAACTTTCAGGAAGGCCCTGCCGCCCTCGTAACTAGATTTGGGAATGGAGAAATGCTGCCGCCTTGTGACCGTTTCCCACAACGGCAGCTTTGAACACAGGGCCAACGGTCATTTAAGATTCACAGTAATTGTAGGGCTGTAAATGACACGTGTGCTCAAAAAAGGTCCTGGGGTAGGTAATGGCCAAAAAAGTTCACAACACGGAAAATGTTTCAAGAAAACAGTTTGAAGAGGTACGTCTTACTCACTCTGTTATTTCAAAAAAAGAAGAACATGGATAAAAGCTCAATATCAGGAATTATTGGTTGGATGCAAATCCAAACTACAAAAAGATTTCGCCACCCAATATTCAAAATGCCATCCGTAAAAAGTCTGCAAACAATGAATGCTGACGGGTTGGTGGAGAAATCCATACCCACTACGCAGTTGGTTGGATGTAAACTGGTAAGAGCTAATCATGAGAACAGAATGGAGCTGCATTTAAAACGTAAACACTGAGCTACCATATGATGCGGCCGATCCCCTAATGGGCCTATACCCTTGGAAGACCAGAATCGGAAAGGCACAGGCAGGCAAACATGCACTGCAGCAATACTTACAATAGCCAAGACATGCAAGCAAACAAAATGTCCATCAACAGATAAATGGACAAAGAAGAAGTGGTATACGTACCGAACGGAATAGTAGCCTCGGAAGAAAAATGAACAATGCCGCTTTCAGGACTACAGATGAGCCTAGAAATAATCATCCTACGTTATGTAAATCAAAAGGGAATGACAAATATTCTATGATATCATTTATACATGTTATCCTAAGATTGCTACCAATGAACATATTTCCACAGAAAAAGACACACACAGACTTATGAAACAAACTAATGGTTAACCAAAATGAAAGCTGGGAGGATGGAAAAATTAGGATTATGGGGGTAGCATACATATACTTATGTATGTTAAATGTATATAAACATATAACATATAAACTACATGAAATATATTATCACCAATACATATAAAATATATAATGACAAAACACCTACCAAATACCAAGGGAGGTCTACTCAACATTCTGTAATAACATACACGGTAACAGGATCCGAAGATGAACAGACATATGTATGAATCATTGAGCAGATTCTGTAGAGCCAGACAATCACAACACTCTAATCAAATTTACTCCGATAAGAAATAGAAATTAAATTTAAATAACAAACATAAGTAAGGAGACATAAACTTCTGGGGGCTTGTCCCAGCACATTCAATTCTAATTTACAACCGAGGAAGACTCTGTTGTCCAGGAAGACTCTGTTGCCCTAGTAACAAGAGCTGAGAACGTAATAATGCTGCCGCCTTGTGGCTGTTTCCCACAACAGCAGCTTTAAACCCAGTGCTAATGGTCGCTTAATAGTCACAAGGACTGCAGGGCTGTAAATGACACCTGCCCTCAAAAAATGCCCTGGGGTAGGGAATAGGCAAGAAAATTCAACACATGACAAATTTTTCAAGAAGTCAATATGAAGAGGGAAGTTGTACTCACTCTGTAAAAAAAGGAAAAGGAAAACAGGACATGCCTAAAGCTCAGTATAAGGAATTATTAGCCACATGCAAATCCAACCTCCAAAAAGGTTTCAGCTCACACCAGTCAAATGACCACCAGCCAGAAGTCTACAAACTATCAATGCTGAAGGGGTTTTAGAGAAATGTGTACCTTCTAGCTGCTGGTGGGATGTTACCGGGTAACAACACTAAGGAAAACTGAATGGAGCTGCTTTAAAAGGTAAAAATTGAGCTACCATATGATGCGGCAGGGCACCTTCTGTGCCTGTAACCTAAGACCACCAGAATCGGAAAGACAGAGGCAGACAAGTGTGCACTGCAGCAATATTTAAATAGCCAAGACATGGAAGCAAATAAAGGTCCATAAACAGATGAATGGACAAAGAAGAAGTGGTATATGTACAGAATGCAATATTAGCCACGAAAAAAAAGTAAAAGAATGGCATATGCAGCACCACTTAATCACACAACGTGAAGTAAGTCAGAATGCGAAAGAGAAATGTCCTATGATATCACTGATGTTATCTGAAAATTCATAAAAAGGAACGTATTTCCATAGAGAAAGACAATCTCAGATTGAGAAGACAAACTTACGGTTAAGCCAAAGAAAAGGTGTGAGGAGTGGATAAATTAGGATATTGGGGTTAACAAACATATACTAATACATATAAAATATATAAACCCCAAACACCTATGGAATACCATGAGTGGTCTACTGAACACTCTGTAATAACCTTCATGGAAAAGGACACAAAGATCAATAGATATATGTTTATGTGTAAATGAACAAGATTCTTTACACCTAGAACAAAAGACATTTTTCAATCCAATTTGCTCTGATAAAAACTAAAACTTAAAGACACAAACAAGAATTAAGGAGGCTCAAACTTATGGGGGTTTGTCCGGGCACATTCCACTCTAATCTGCAACCTAAAAGCACAACTTGCAGCAAGGTTCTGTTTCCCTAGCAAGCAGAGTTGGCAACGTAGAAATGCTGCCACCCTAAGGCCGTTTCCTCAAACAGCACCTTTAAATCCACTGCTAATGGTCACTAAGATTCACAAGGACTGCAGGGCTGTAAATGACTCATGCCCTCAAAAAATGTCCTGGGGTAGGGAATGGACCAAAAAATCCAAACGCGCCAAATTTTTCAAGAAGGCAATTTGAAGTTGCAAGTTTAGCTCAATCGTAAAAAAAAATGAAAAGGACATTGATAAACACAAAACAACAGGAATTATTAGACGCATGCAAATCCAAACTACACAAAGCTATCACCTCACACCAGTCACAATGACCATCAGCAAAATGTCAACAAACAATAGATGTTGAAGAAGTTGTGGAGAATAGCGTAACCCCTCGGTCTAAGTGGGATGTAAACTGGTAACAGCCAATAACAGGAACAGAATGGCAGTGCGTTTCAAGGTAAAAATTGAGTTACCATATGATCCAGAAGGCCCACGATTGGGCCTGTCACCTGCGGAAGCCAGAATCAAAACGACCCAGGATGGAAAATCGTGTATTGCAGCAGTATTTACAATAGCCAAGACATGGAAGCAACAAAAATGTCCATCATCAGATGAACGGGCGAAAAAGTGGTCCATGTACACAATGCAATATTAGACACAGAAAAGAATGAAACAATGCCGTTTGCAGCACCATAGATGAGGCCACAGATAATCACACAACTTGAAGTAAGTCAGAAAGCGAGAGACACATATCCTATGATGGCACGTATAGGTGTTATCTAAAAGTTGATAGGAATGAACCTATTTGCACAGAGAAGGACACTCACGTGTTCAGGAAACAAGCTTGTGGTTCACCAAAGGGAAAGGTGTGAGGAATGTACAACGGAGGATATTGGGTTTAACAGACATATGCTAATACTTATAAAATATATAATCATCAAAGACATACCGAATACCAAGAGAGGGCTACACAACATTCTGTAATAACCTATATGGAACGGGATCCAAACATGAAAAGATATATGTATCAATGAAAGGGATTCTGTACACCTAGGACAAACACAACATTGCAATCAAATTTGATCTGAGAAAAATGAAAATTAAATTAAGAATACCAACAACAAATAAGAAGACATAGTTTTTGGGGGTTTGTCCTGGCACATTCCACTTTACTTTACAACCTACAAACAGGACTTCCAGGAAGGCTCTGTTGCCCTAGAAACCAGAGTTGGGAATATAGAAATGCTGCCTCCTTGTGGCCGTGTCCTGCAACAGCATCTTTAAACCCAGAGCTAATGCTCATGTAATATTCACAATTACTACAGGGCTGTAAATGACACCTGCCCTCAAAAAATGTCCTGGTGCAGGTAATGGCCACAGGAATCCAGAACATGGCAAATTTTTCAAGGAAACAATTTGAAGAGGCAAGTTTCTCTGTTTTACTTACAAAAAACGAAAACAAAACGGACGTAGATAAAAGCTCAATATCGGGAATTATTAGACGCATGCAAATCCAAACTACAAAAAGGTATCACCACCCAACACTCAAAATGCCATCAGTAAAAAGTCTACAAACAATAAATGCTGAAGGGCCTTTAGAGATCCGTGTACCCTCTAGTTGCTGGTCGGATGTAAACTGGTAACAGCCAGTAGTGAGAACCGAATGGAGGTGCGTTGAAAGGTAAAAATGGAACTACCATATGATCTAGTAGGCCCACTGCTGGGCCTTACCCCGGAGAAGACCAGAATCCAAAAGACACAGGCTGGCAATCCTGCACTGCACCAATATTTAGCAGAGCCAAGACTTGGAAGTAACCAAAATGTCCATCTACAGATGAATGTAAAAAGAAGAAGTGGTCCATGTACACAATGCAATATTCGCTATGGAAAAGTATGCAACACTGCTCTTTGCAGCACCATAGATGAGCCTAGAGATAATCACAGAACATGAGGTAAGTCGGAGAGCAGACGACAAATAACCTGTGATATCACTCCTACGTGTTACCTAACAACTGACACATATGAACATATTTCCACAGAGAAAGACTCTCACAGACTCAGAAAACAAACTATGGTTATCTAAAGGGAAAGGTGGGAGGAATGGATACATTAAGATTAGGGTTACCATACGTATACAAATACATATCCAACACATGTATCAAAAAGACCGACCATATACCAAGGGAGGTCTACTGAACGCTCTGTAATAATTCACACAGGGGCTTGCCTGGTGGCACCGTGGTGAAGAATCCGCCTGCCAATGCAGGGGACACAGGTTCGATCCCCGGTTCGGGAAGATCCCACATGCTGCAGAGCAACTAAGCCCGTGCACCACCACTAATGAGCCAACGCTCTGGAGCCCATGAGCCATAACTACTGAGCCCATGCGCCACAACTACTGAAGACTGCACGCCTAGAGCCCGTGCTCCACAACAAGAGAAGCCACTGCAGTGAGAACCCTGTGCACCTCAATGGAGAGGAGCCCTCACTCACCGCAACTAGAGAATGCCCACAGGCAGCAACGAAGATCCAACTCAGCCAAAAATAAATAAATAAATAAAATAAATTTATAAAAAAATAATAGTAATTTACATGGGAAGAGGATCTTTACATGAATAGATATATATATAATGTTCAATTGAACCTGATTGTGTACACGCAGTACAAACACTATTCTACTCATTACCCCAATTTAAAAAATGAAAACCACAAACAACAATTAATGAGACATAAAGTTATTGAGTATTTCCCCGGCACATTCCATTCTAATTTACAACCTAGGAACACAACTTTCAGGAAGGCCCTGCCGCCCTCGTAACTAGATTTGGGAATGGAGAAATGCTGCCGCCTTGTGACCGTTTCCCACAACGGCAGCTTTGAACACAGGGCCAACGGTCATTTAAGATTCACAGTAATTGTAGGGCTGTAAATGACACGTGTGCTCAAAAAAGGTCCTGGGGTAGGTAATGGCCAAAAAAGTTCACAACACGGAAAATGTTTCAAGAAAACAGTTTGAAGAGGTACGTCTTACTCACTCTGTTATTTCAAAAAAAGAAGAACATGGATAAAAGCTCAATATCAGGAATTATTGGTTGGATGCAAATCCAAACTACAAAAAGATTTCGCCACCCAATATTCAAAATGCCATCCGTAAAAAGTCTGCAAACAATGAATGCTGACGGGTTGGTGGAGAAATCCATACCCACTACGCAGTTGGTTGGATGTAAACTGGTAAGAGCTAATCATGAGAACAGAATGGAGCTGCATTTAAAACGTAAACACTGAGCTACCATATGATGCGGCCGATCCCCTAATGGGCCTATACCCTTGGAAGACCAGAATCGGAAAGGCACAGGCAGGCAAACATGCACTGCAGCAATACTTACAATAGCCAAGACATGCAAGCAAACAAAATGTCCATCAACAGATAAATGGACAAAGAAGAAGTGGTATACGTACCGAATGGAATAGTAGCCTCGGAAGAAAAATGAACAATGCCGCTTTCAGGACTACAGATGAGCCTAGAAATAATCATCCTACGTTATGTAAATCAAAAGGGAATGACAAATATTCTATGATATCATTTATACATGTTATCCTAAGATTGCTACCAATGAACATATTTCCACAGAAAAAGACACACACAGACTTATGAAACAAACTAATGGTTAACCAAAATGAAAGCTGGGAGGATGGAAAAATTAGGATTATGGGGGTAGCATACATATACTTATGTATGTTAAATGTATATAAACATATAACATATAAACTACATGAAATATATTATCACCAATACATATAAAATATATAATGACAAAACACCTACCAAATACCAAGGGAGGTCTACTCAACATTCTGTAATAACATACACGGTAACAGGATCCGAAGATGAACAGACATATGTATGAATCATTGAGCAGATTCTGTAGAGCCAGACAATCACAACACTCTAATCAAATTTACTCCGATAAGAAATAGAAATTAAATTTAAATAACAAACATAAGTAAGGAGACATAAACTTCTGGGGGCTTGTCCCAGCACATTCAACTCTAATTTACAACCGAGGAAGACTCTGTTGTCCAGGAAGACAATGTTGCCCTAGTAACAAGAGCTGAGAACGTAATAATGCTGCCGCCTTGTGGCTGTTTCCCACAACAGCAGCTTTAAACCCAGTGCTAATGGTCGCTTAATAGTCACAAGGACTGCAGGGCTGTAAATGACACCTGCCCTCAAAAAATGACCTGGCGTAGGGAATAGGCAAGAAAATTCAACACATGACAAATTTTTCAAGAAGTCAATATGAAGAGGGACGTTGTACTCACTCTGTAAAAAAAGGAAAAGGAAAAAAGGACATGCCTAAAGCTCAGTATAAGGAATTATTAGCCACATGCAAATCCAACCTCCAAAAAGGTTTCAGCTCACACCAGTCAAACGACCACCAGCCAGAAGTCTACAAACTATCAATGCTGAAGGGGTTTTAGAGCAATGTGTACCTTCTAGCTGCTGGTGGGATGTTACCGGGTAACAACACTAAGGAAAACTGAATGGAGCTGCTTTAAAAGGTAAAAATTGAGCTACCATATGATGCGGCAGGGCACCTTCTGTGCCTGTAACCTAAGACCACCAGAATCGGAAAGACAGAGGCAGACAAGTGTGCACTGCAGCAATATTTAAATAGCCAAGACATGGAAGCAAATAAAGGTCCATAAACAGATGAATGGACAAAGAAGAAGTGGTATATGTACAGAATGCAATATTAGCCACGAAAAAAAGTAAAAGAATGGCATATGCAGCACCACTTAATCACACAACGTGAAGTAAGTCAGAATGCGAAAGAGAAATGTCCTATGATATCACTGATGTTATCTGAAAATTCATAAAAAGGAACGTATTTCCATAGAGAAAGACAATCTCAGATTGAGAAGACAAACTTACGGTTAAGCCAAAGAAAAGGTGTGAGGAGTGGATAAATTAGGATATTGGGGTTAACAAACATATACTAATACATATAAAATATATAAACCCCAAACACCTATGGAATACCATGAGTGGTCTACTGAACACTCTGTAATAACCTTCATGGAAAAGGACACAAAGATCAATAGATATATGTTTATGTGTAAATGAACAAGATTCTTTACACCTAGAACAAAAGACATTTTTCAATCCAATTTGCTCTGATAAAAACTAAAACTTAAAGACACAAACAAGAATTAAGGAGGCTCAAACTTATGGGGGTTTGTCCGGGCACATTCCACTCTAATCTGCAACCTAAAAGCACAACTTGCAGCAAGGTTCTGTTTCCCTAGCAAGCAGAGTTGGCAACGTAGAAATGCTGCCACCCTAAGGCCGTTTCCTCAAACAGCACCTTTAAATCCACTGCTAATGGTCACTAAGATTCACAAGGACTGCAGGGCTGTAAATGACTCATGCCCTCAAAAAATGTCCTGGGGTAGGGAATGGACCAAAAAATCCAAACGCGCCAAATTTTTCAAGAAGGCAATTTGAAGTTGCAAGTTTAGCTCAATCGTAAAAAAAAATGAAAAGGACATTGATAAACACAAAACAACAGGAATTATTAGACGCATGCAAATCCAAACTACACAAAGCTATCACCTCACACCAGTCACAATGACCATCAGCAAAAAGTCAACAAACAATAGATGTTGAAGAAGTTGTGGAGAATAGCGTAACCCCTCGGTCTAAGTGGGATGTAAACTGGTAACAGCCAATAACAGGAACAGAATGGCAGTGCGTTTCAAGGTAAAAATTGAGTTACCATATGATCCAGAAGGCCCACGATTGGGCCTGTCACCTGCGGAAGCCAGAATCAAAACGACCCAGGATGGAAAATCGTGTATTGCAGCAGTATTTACAATAGCCAAGACATGGAAGCAACAAAAATGTCCATCATCAGATGAACGGGCGAAAAAGTGGTCCATGTACACAATGCAATATTAGACACAGAAAAGAATGAAACAATGCCGTTTGCAGCACCATAGATGAGGCCACAGATAATCACACAACTTGAAGTAAGTCAGAAAGCGAGAGACACATATCCTATGATGGCACGTATAGGTGTTATCTAAAAGTTGATAGGAATGAACCTATTTGCACAGAGAAGGACACTCACGTGTTCAGGAAACAAGCTTGTGGTTCACCAAAGGGAAAGGTGTGAGGAATGTACAACGGAGGATATTGGGTTTAACAGACATATGCTAATACTTATAAAATATATAATCATCAAAGACATACCGAATACCAAGAGAGGGCTACACAACATTCTGTAATAACCTATATGGAACGGGATCCAAACATGAAAAGATATATGTATCAATGAAAGGGATTCTGTACACCTAGGACAAACACAACATTGCAATCAAATTTGATCTGAGAAAAATGAAAATTAAATTAAGAATACCAACAACAAATAAGAAGACATAGTTTTGGGGGGTTTGTCCTGGCACATTCCACTTTACTTTACAACCTACAAACAGGACTTCCAGGAAGGCTCTGTTGCCCTAGAAACCAGAGTTGGGAATATAGAAATGCTGCCTCCTTGTGGCCGTGTCCTGCAACAGCATCTTTAAACCCAGAGCTAATGCTCATGTAATATTCACAATTACTACAGGGCTGTAAATGACACCTGCCCTCAAAAAATGTCCTGGTGCAGGTAATGGCCACAGGAATCCAGAACATGGCAAATTTTTCAAGGAAACAATTTGAAGAGGCAAGTTTCTCTGTTTTACTTACAAAAAACGAAAACAAAACGGACGTAGATAAAAGCTCAATATCGGGAATTATTAGACGCATGCAAATCCAAACTACAAAAAGGTATCACCACCCAACACTCAAAATGCCATCAGTAAAAAGTCTACAAACAATAAATGCTGAAGGGCCTTTAGAGATCCGTGTACCCTCTAGTTGCTGGTCGGATGTAAACTGGTAACAGCCAGTAGTGAGAACCGAATGGAGGTGCGTTGAAAGGTAAAAATGGAACTACCATATGATCTAGTAGGCCCACTGCTGGGCCTTACCCCGGAGAAGACCAGAATCCAAAAGACACAGGCTGGCAATCCTGCACTGCACCAATATTTAGCAGAGCCAAGACTTGGAAGTAACCAAAATGTCCATCTACAGATGAATGTAAAAAGAAGAAGTGGTCCATGTACACAATGCAATATTCGCTATGGAAAAGTATGCAACACTGCTCTTTGCAGCACCATAGATGAGCCTAGAGATAATCACAGAACATGAGGTAAGTCGGAAAGCAGACGACAAATAACCTGTGATATCACTCCTACGTGTTACCTAACAACTGACACATATGAACATATTTCCACAGAGAAAGACTCTCACAGACTCAGAAAACAAACTATGGTTATCTAAAGGGAAAGGTGGGAGGAATGGATACATTAAGATTAGGGTTACCATACGTATACAAATACATATCCAACACATGTATCAAAAAGACCGACCATATACCAAGGGAGGTCTACTGAACGCTCTGTAATAATTCACACAGGGGCTTGCCTGGTGGCACCGTGGTGAAGAATCCGCCTGCCAATGCAGGGGACACAGGTTCGATCCCCGGTTCGGGAAGATCCCACATGCTGCAGAGCAACTAAGCCCGTGCACCACCACTAATGAGCCAACGCTCTGGAGCCCATGAGCCATAACTACTGAGCCCATGCGCCACAACTACTGAAGACTGCACGCCTAGAGCCCGTGCTCCACAACAAGAGAAGCCACTGCAGTGAGAACCCTGTGCACCTCAATGGAGAGGAGCCCTCACTCACCGCAACTAGAGAATGCCCACAGGCAGCAACGAAGATCCAACTCAGCCAAAAATAAATAAATAAATAAAATAAATTTATAAAAAAATAATAGTAATTTACATGGGAAGAGGATCTTTACATGAATAGATATATATATAATGTTCAATTGAACCTGATTGTGTACACGCAGTACAAACACTATTCTACTCATTACCCCAATTTAAAAAATGAAAACCACAAACAACAATTAATGAGACATAAAGTTATTGAGTATTTCCCCGGCACATTCCATTCTAATTTACAACCTAGGAACACAACTTTCAGGAAGGCCCTGCCGCCCTCGTAACTAGATTTGGGAATGGAGAAATGCTGCCGCCTTGTGACCGTTTCCCACAACGGCAGCTTTGAACACAGGGCCAACGGTCATTTAAGATTCACAGTAATTGTAGGGCTGTAAATGACACGTGTGCTCAAAAAAGGTCCTGGGGTAGGTAATGGCCAAAAAAGTTCACAACACGGAAAATGTTTCAAGAAAACAGTTTGAAGAGGTACGTCTTACTCACTCTGTTATTTCAAAAAAAGAAGAACATGGATAAAAGCTCAATATCAGGAATTATTGGTTGGATGCAAATCCAAACTACAAAAAGATTTCGCCACCCAATATTCAAAATGCCATCCGTAAAAAGTCTGCAAACAATGAATGCTGACGGGTTGGTGGAGAAATCCATACCCACTACGCAGTTGGTTGGATGTAAACTGGTAAGAGCTAATCATGAGAACAGAATGGAGCTGCATTTAAAACGTAAACACTGAGCTACCATATGATGCGGCCGATCCCCTAATGGGCCTATACCCTTGGAAGACCAGAATCGGAAAGGCACAGGCAGGCAAACATGCACTGCAGCAATACTTACAATAGCCAAGACATGCAAGCAAACAAAATGTCCATCAACAGATAAATGGACAAAGAAGAAGTGGTATACGTACCGAATGGAATAGTAGCCTCGGAAGAAAAATGAACAATGCCGCTTTCAGGACTACAGATGAGCCTAGAAATAATCATCCTACGTTATGTAAATCAAAAGGGAATGACAAATATTCTATGATATCATTTATACATGTTATCCTAAGATTGCTACCAATGAACATATTTCCACAGAAAAAGACACACACAGACTTATGAAACAAACTAATGGTTAACCAAAATGAAAGCTGGGAGGATGGAAAAATTAGGATTATGGGGGTAGCATACATATACTTATGTATGTTAAATGTATATAAACATATAACATATAAACTACATGAAATATATTATCACCAATACATATAAAATATATAATGACAAAACACCTACCAAATACCAAGGGAGGTCTACTCAACATTCTGTAATAACATACACGGTAACAGGATCCGAAGATGAACAGACATATGTATGAATCATTGAGCAGATTCTGTAGAGCCAGACAATCACAACACTCTAATCAAATTTACTCCGATAAGAAATAGAAATTAAATTTAAATAACAAACATAAGTAAGGAGACATAAACTTCTGGGGGCTTGTCCCAGCACATTCAACTCTAATTTACAACCGAGGAAGACTCTGTTGTCCAGGAAGACAATGTTGCCCTAGTAACAAGAGCTGAGAACGTAATAATGCTGCCGCCTTGTGGCTGTTTCCCACAACAGCAGCTTTAAACCCAGTGCTAATGGTCGCTTAATAGTCACAAGGACTGCAGGGCTGTAAATGACACCTGCCCTCAAAAAATGACCTGGCGTAGGGAATAGGCAAGAAAATTCAACACATGACAAATTTTTCAAGAAGTCAATATGAAGAGGGACGTTGTACTCACTCTGTAAAAAAAGGAAAAGGAAAAAAGGACATGCCTAAAGCTCAGTATAAGGAATTATTAGCCACATGCAAATCCAACCTCCAAAAAGGTTTCAGCTCACACCAGTCAAACGACCACCAGCCAGAAGTCTACAAACTATCAATGCTGAAGGGGTTTTAGAGAAATGTGTACCTTCTAGCTGCTGGTGGGATGTTACCGGGTAACAACACTAAGGAAAACTGAATGGAGCTGCTTTAAAAGGTAAAAATTGAGCTACCATATGATGCGGCAGGGCACCTTCTGTGCCTGTAACCTAAGACCACCAGAATCGGAAAGACAGAGGCAGACAAGTGTGCACTGCAGCAATATTTAAATAGCCAAGACATGGAAGCAAATAAAGGTCCATAAACAGATGAATGGACAAAGAAGAAGTGGTATATGTACAGAATGCAATATTAGCCACGAAAAAAAAGTAAAAGAATGGCATATGCAGCACCACTTAATCACACAACGTGAAGTAAGTCAGAATGCGAAAGAGAAATGTCCTATGATATCACTGATGTTATCTGAAAATTCATAAAAAGGAACATATTTCCATAGAGAAAGACAATCTCAGATTGAGAAGACAAACTTACGGTTAAGCCAAAGAAAAGGTGTGAGGAGTGGATAAATTAGGATATTGGGGTTAACAAACATATACTAATACATATAAAATATATAAACCCCAAACACCTATGGAATACCATGAGTGGTCTACTGAACACTCTGTAATAACCTTCATGGAAAAGGACACAAAGATCAATAGATATATGTTTATGTGTAAATGAACAAGATTCTTTACACCTAGAACAAAAGACATTTTTCAATCCAATTTGCTCTCATAAAAACTAAAACTTAAAGACACAAACAAGAATTAAGGAGGCTCAAACTTATGGGGGTTTGTCCGGGCACATTCCACTCTAATCTGCAACCTAAAAGCACAACTTGCAGCAAGGTTCTGTTTCCCTAGCAAGCAGAGTTGGCAACGTAGAAATGCTGCCACCCTAAGGCCGTTTCCTCAAACAGCACCTTTAAATCCACTGCTAATGGTCACTAAGATTCACAAGGACTGCAGGGCTGTAAATGACTCATGCCCTCAAAAAATGTCCTGGGGTAGGGAATGGACCAAAAAATCCAAACGCGCCAAATTTTTCAAGAAGGCAATTTGAAGTTGCAAGTTTAGCTCAATCGTAAAAAAAAATGAAAAGGACATTGATAAACACAAAACAACAGGAATTATTAGACGCATGCAAATCCAAACTACACAAAGCTATCACCTCACACCAGTCACAATGACCATCAGCAAAAAGTCAACAAACAATAGATGTTGAAGAAGTTGTGGAGAATAGCGTAACCCCTCGGTCTAAGAGGGATGTAAACTGGTAACAGCCAATAACAGGAACAGAATGGCAGTGCGTTTCAAGGTAAAAATTGAGTTACCATATGATCCAGAAGGCCCACGATTGGGCCTGTCACCTGCGAAAGCCAGAATCAAAAAGACACAGCATGGAAAATCGTGTATTGCAGCAGTATTTACAATAGCCAAGACATGGAAGCAACAAAAATGTCCATCATCAGATGAACGGGCGAAAAAGTGGTCCATGTACACAATGCAATATTAGACACAGAAAAGAATGAAACAATGCCGTTTGCAGCACCATAGATGAGGCCACAGATAATCACACAACTTGAAGTAAGTCAGAAAGCGAGAGACACATATCCTATGATGGCACGTATAGGTGTTATCTAAAAGTTGATAGGAATGAACCTATTTGCACAGAGAAGGACACTCACGTGTTCAGGAAACAAGCTTGTGGTTCACCAAAGGGAAAGGTGTGAGGAATGTACAACGGAGGATATTGGGTTTAACAGACATATGCTAATACTTATAAAATATATAATCATCAAAGACATACCGAATACCAAGAGAGGGCTACACAACATTCTGTAATAACCTATATGGAACGGGATCCAAACATGAAAAGATATATGTATCAATGAAAGGGATTCTGTACACCTAGGACAAACACAACATTGCAATCAAATTTGATCTGAGAAAAATGAAAATTAAATTAAGAATACCAACAACAAATAAGAAGACATAGTTTTTGGGGGTTTGTCCTGGCACATTCCACTTTACTTTACAACCTACAAACAGGACTTCCAGGAAGGCTCTGTTGCCCTAGAAACCAGAGTTGGGAATATAGAAATGCTGCCTCCTTGTGGCCGTGTCCTGCAACAGCATCTTTTAACCCAGAGCTAATGGTCATGTAATATTCACAATTACTACAGGGCTGTAAATGACACCTGCCCTCAAAAAATGTCCTGGTGCAGGTAATGGCCACAGGAATCCAGAACATGGCAAATTTTTCAAGGAAACAATTTGAAGAGGCAAGTTTCTCTGTTTTACTTACAAAAAACGAAAACAAAACGGACGTAGATAAAAGCTCAATATCGGGAATTATTAGACGCATGCAAATCCAAACTACAAAAAGGTATCACCACCCAACACTCAAAATGCCATCAGTAAAAAGTCTACAAACAATAAATGCTGAAGGGCCTTTAGAGATCCGTGTACCCTCTAGTTGCTGGTCGGATGTAAACTGGTAACAGCCAGTAGTGAGAACCGAATGGAGGTGCGTTGAAAGGTAAAAATGGAACTACCATATGATCTAGTAGGCCCACTGCTGGGCCTTACCCCGGAGAAGACCAGAATCCAAAAGACACAGGCTGGCAATCCTGCACTGCACCAATATTTAGCAGAGCCAAGACTTGGAAGTAACCAAAATGTCCATCTACAGATGAATGTAAAAAGAAGAAGTGGTCCATGTACACAATGCAATATTCGCTATGGAAAAGTATGCAACACTGCTCTTTGCAGCACCATAGATGAGCCTAGAGATAATCACAGAACATGAGGTAAGTCGGAAAGCAGACGACAAATAACCTGTGATATCACTCCTACGTGTTACCTAACAACTGACACATATGAACATATTTCCACAGAGAAAGACTCTCACAGACTTAGAAAACAAACTATGGTTATCTAAAGGGAAAGGTGGGAGGAATGGATACATTAAGATTAGGGTTACCATACGTATACAAATACATATCCAACACATGTATCAAAAAGACCGACCATATACCAAGGGAGGTCTACTGAACGCTCTGTAATAATTCACACAGGGGCTTGCCTGGTGGCACCGTGGTGAAGAATCCGCCTGCCAATGCAGGGGACACAGGTTCGATCCCCGGTTCGGGAAGATCCCACATGCTGCAGAGCAACTAAGCCCGTGCACCACCACTAATGAGCCAACGCTCTGGAGCCCATGAGCCATAACTACTGAGCCCATGCGCCACAACTATTGAAGACTGCACGCCTAGAGCCCGTGCTCCACAACAAGAGAAGCCACTGCAGTGAGAACCCTGTGCATCACAATGGAGAGGAGCCCTCACTCACCGCAACTAGAGAATGCCCACAGGCAGCAACGAAGATCCAACTCAGCCAAAAATAAATAAATAAATAAAATAAATTTATAAAAAAATAATAGTAATTTACATGGGAAGAGGATCTTTACATGAATAGATATATATATAATGTTCAATTGAACCTGATTGTGTACACGCAGTACAAACACTATTCTACTCATTACCCCAATTTAAAAAATGAAAACCACAAACAACAATTAATGAGACATAAAGTTATTGAGTATTTCCCCGGCACATTCCATTCTAATTTACAACCTAGGAACACAACTTTCAGGAAGGCCCTGCCGCCCTCGTAACTAGATTTGGGAATGGAGAAATGCTGCCGCCTTGTGACCGTTTCCCACAACGGCAGCTTTGAACACAGGGCCAACGGTCATTTAAGATTCACAGTAATTGTAGGGCTGTAAATGACACGTGTGCTCAAAAAAGGTCCTGGGGTAGGTAATGGCCAAAAAAGTTCACAACACAGAAAATGTTTCAAGAAAACAGTTTGAAGAGGTACGTCTTACTCACTCTGTTATTTCAAAAAAAGAAGAACATGGATAAAAGCTCAATATCAGGAATTATTGGTTGGATGCAAATCCAAACTACAAAAAGATTTCGCCACCCAATATTCAAAATGCCATCCGTAAAAAGTCTGCAAACAATGAATGCTGACGGGTTGGTGGAGAAATCCATACCCACTACGCAGTTGGTTGGATGTAAACTGGTAAGAGCTAATCATGAGAACAGAATGGAGCTGCATTTAAAACGTAAACACTGAGCTACCATATGATGCGGCCGATCCCCTAATGGGCCTATACCCTTGGAAGACCAGAATCGGAAAGGCACAGGCAGGCAAACATGCACTGCAGCAATACTTACAATAGCCAAGACATGCAAGCAAACAAAATGTCCATCAACAGATAAATGGACAAAGAAGAAGTGGTATACGTACCGAATGGAATAGTAGCCTCGGAAGAAAAATGAACAATGCCGCTTTCAGGACTACAGATGAGCCTAGAAATAATCATCCTACGTTATGTAAATCAAAAGGGAATGACAAATATTCTATGATATCATTTATACATGTTATCCTAAGATTGCTACCAATGAACATATTTCCACAGAAAAAGACACACACAGACTTATGAAACAAACTAATGGTTAACCAAAATGAAAGCTGGGAGGATGGAAAAATTAGGATTATGGGGGTAGCATACATATACTTATGTATGTTAAATGTATATAAACATATAACATATAAACTACATGAAATATATTATCACCAATACATATAAAATATATAATGACAAAACACCTACCAAATACCAAGGGAGGTCTACTCAACATTCTGTAATAACATACACGGTAACAGGATCCGAAGATGAACAGACATATGTATGAATCATTGAGCAGATTCTGTAGAGCCAGACAATCACAACACTCTAATCAAATTTACTCCGATAAGAAATAGAAATTAAATTTAAATAACAAACATAAGTAAGGAGACATAAACTTCTGGGGGCTTGTCCCAGCACATTCAACTCTAATTTACAACCGAGGAACACCATGTCCAGGAAGACTCTGTTGCCCTAGTAACAAGAGCTGAGAACGTAATAATGCTGCCGCCTTGTGGCTGTTTCCCACAACAGCAGCTTTAAACCCAGTGCTAATGGTCGCTTAATAGTCACAAGGACTGCAGGGCTGTAAATGACACCTGCCCTCAAAAAATGCCCTGGCGTAGGGAATAGGCAAGAAAATTCAACACATGACAAATTTTTCAAGAAGTCAATATGAAGAGGGACGTTGTACTCACTCTGTAAAAAAAGGAAAAGGAAAAAAGGACATGCCTAAAGCTCAGTATAAGGAATTATTAGCCACATGCAAATCCAACCTCCAAAAAGGTTTCAGCTCACACCAGTCAAACGACCACCAGCCAGAAGTCTACAAACTATCAATGCTGAAGGGGTTTTAGAGAAATGTGTACCTTCTAGCTGCTGGTGGGATGTTACCGGGTAACAACACTAAGGAAAACTGAATGGAGCTGCTTTAAAAGGTAAAAATTGAGCTACCATATGATGCGGCAGGGCACCTTCTGTGCCTGTAACCTAAGACCACCAGAATCGGAAAGACAGAGGCAGACAAGTGTGCACTGCAGCAATATTTAAATAGCCAAGACATGGAAGCAAATAAAGGTCCATAAACAGATGAATGGACAAAGAAGAAGTGGTATATGTACAGAATGCAATATTAGCCACGAAAAAAAAGTAAAAGAATGGCATATGCAGCACCACTTAATCACACAACGTGAAGTAAGTCAGAATGCGAAAGAGAAATGTCCTATGATATCACTGATGTTATCTGAAAATTCATAAAAAGGAACATATTTCCATAGAGAAAGACAATCTCAGATTGAGAAGACAAACTTACGGTTAAGCCAAAGAAAAGGTGTGAGGAGTGGATAAATTAGGATATTGGGGTTAACAAACATATACTAATACATATAAAATATATAAACCCCAAACACCTATGGAATACCATGAGTGGTCTACTGAACACTCTGTAATAACCTTCATGGAAAAGGACACAAAGATCAATAGATATATGTTTATGTGTAAATGAACAAGATTCTTTACACCTAGAACAAAAGACATTTTTCAATCCAATTTGCTCTCATAAAAACTAAAACTTAAAGACACAAACAAGAATTAAGGAGGCTCAAACTTATGGGGGTTTGTCCGGGCACATTCCACTCTAATCTGCAACCTAAAAGCACAACTTGCAGCAAGGTTCTGTTTCCCTAGCAAGCAGAGTTGGCAACGTAGAAATGCTGCCACCCTAAGGCCGTTTCCTCAAACAGCACCTTTAAATCCACTGCTAATGGTCACTAAGATTCACAAGGACTGCAGGGCTGTAAATGACTCATGCCCTCAAAAAATGTCCTGGGGTAGGGAATGGACAAAAAAATCCAAACGCGCCAAATTTTTCAAGAAGGCAATTTGAAGTTGCAAGTTTAGCTCAATCGTAAAAAAAAATGAAAAGGACATTGATAAACACAAAACAACAGGAATTATTAGACGCATGCAAATCCATACTACACAAAGCTATCACCTCACACCAGTCACAATGACCATCAGCAAAAAGTCAACAAACAATAGATGTTGAAGAAGTTGTGGAGAATAGCGTAACCCCTCGGTCTAAGTGGGATGTAAACTGGTAACAGCCAATAACAGGAACAGAATGGCAGTGCGTTTCAAGGTAAAAATTGAGTTACCATATGATCCAGAAGGCCCACGATTGGGCCTGTCACCTGCGAAAGCCAGAATCAAAAAGACCCAGGATGGAAAATCTTGTATTGCAGCAGTATTTACAATAGCCAAGACATGGAAGCAACAAAAATGTCCATCATCAGATGAACGGGCGAAAAAGTGGTCCATGTACACAATGCAATATTAGACACAGAAAAGAATGAAACAATGCCGTTTGCAGCACCATAGATGAGGCCACAGATAATCACACAACTTGAAGTAAGTCAGAAAGCGAGAGACACATATCCTATGATGGCACGTATAGGTGTTATCTAAAAGTTGATAGGAATGAACCTATTTGCACAGAGAAGGACACTCACGTGTTCAGGAAACAAGCTTGTGGTTCACCAAAGGGAAAGGTGTGAGGAATGTACAACGGAGGATATTGGGTTTAACAGACATATGCTAATACTTATAAAATATATAATCATCAAAGACATACCGAATACCAAGAGAGGGCTACACAACATTCTGTAATAACCTATATGGAACGGGATCCAAACATGAAAAGATATATGTATCAATGAAAGGGATTCTGTACACCTAGGACAAACACAACATTGCAATCAAATTTGATCTGAGAAAAATGAAAATTAAATTAAGAATACCAACAACAAATAAGAAGACATAGTTTTTGGGGGTTTGTCCTGGCACATTCCACTTTACTTTACAACCTACAAACAGGACTTCCAGGAAGGCTCTGTTGCCCTAGAAACCAGAGTTGGGAATATAGAAATGCTGCCTCCTTGTGGCCGTGTCCTGCAACAGCATCTTTTAACCCAGAGCTAATGGTCATGTAATATTCACAATTACTACAGGGCTGTAAATGACACCTGCCCTCAAAAAATGTCCTGGTGCAGGTAATGGCCACAGGAATCCAGAACATGGCAAATTTTTCAAGGAAACAATTTGAAGAGGCAAGTTTCTCTGTTTTACTTAAAAAAAAACGAAAACAAAACGGACGTAGATAAAAGCTCAATATCGGGAATTATTAGACGCATGCAAATCCAAACTACAAAAAGGTATCACCACCCAACACTCAAAATGCCATCAGTAAAAAGTCTACAAACAATAAATGCTGAAGGGCCTTTAGAGATCCGTGTACCCTCTAGTTGCTGGTCGGATGTAAACTGGTAACAGCCAGTAGTGAGAACCGAATGGAGGTGCGTTGAAAGGTAAAAATGGAACTACCATATGATCTAGTAGGCCCACTGCTGGGCCTTACCCCGGAGAAGACCAGAATCCAAAAGACACAGGCTGGCAATCCTGCACTGCACCAATATTTAGCAGAGCCAAGACTTGGAAGTAACCAAAATGTCCATCTACAGATGAATGTAAAAAGAAGAAGTGGTCCATGTACACAATGCAATATTCGCTATGGAAAAGTATGCAACACTGCTCTTTGCAGCACCATAGATGAGCCTAGAGATAATCACAGAACATGAGGTAAGTCGGAAAGCAGACGACAAATAACCTGTGATATCACTCCTACGTGTTACCTAACAACTGACACATATGAACATATTTCCACAGAGAAAGACTCTCACAGACTTAGAAAACAAACTATGGTTATCTAAAGGGAAAGGTGGGAGGAATGGATACATTAAGATTAGGGTTACCATACGTATACAAATACATATCCAACACATGTATCAAAAAGACCGACCATATACCAAGGGAGGTCTACTGAACGCTCTGTAATAATTCACACAGGGGCTTGCCTGGTGGCACCGTGGTGAAGAATCCGCCTGCCAATGCAGGGGACACAGGTTCGATCCCTGGTTCGGGAAGATCCCACATGCTGCAGAGCAACTAAGCCCGTGCACCACCACTAATGAGCCAACGCTCTGGAGCCCATGAGCCATAACTACTGAGCCCATGCGCCACAACTACTGAAGACTGCACGCCTAGAGCCCGTGCTCCACAACAAGAGAAGCCACTGCAGTGAGAACCCTGTGCACCACAATGGAGAGGAGCCCTCACTCACCGCAACTAGAGAATGCCCACAGGCAGCAACGAAGATCCAACTCAGCCAAAAATAAATAAATAAATAAAATAAATTTATAAAAAAATAATAGTAATTTACATGGGAAGAGGATCTTTACATGAATAGATATATATATAATGTTCAATTGAACCTGATTGTGTACACGCAGTACAAACACTATTCTACTCATTACCCCAATTTAAAAAATGAAAACCACAAACAACAATTAATGAGACATAAAGTTATTGAGTATTTCCCCGGCACATTCCATTCTAATTTACAACCTAGGAACACAACTTTCAGGAAGGCCCTGCCGCCCTCGTAACTAGATTTGGGAATGGAGAAATGCTGCCGCCTTGTGACCGTTTCCCACAACGGCAGCTTTGAACACAGGGCCAACGGTCATTTAAGATTCACAGTAATTGTAGGGCTGTAAATGACACGTGTGCTCAAAAAAGGTCCTGGGGTAGGTAATGGCCAAAAAAGTTCACAACACGGAAAATGTTTCAAGAAAACAGTTTGAAGAGGTAAGTCTTACTCACTCTGTTATTTCAAAAAAAGAAGAACATGGATAAAAGCTCAATATCTGGAATTATTGGTTGGATGCAAATCCAAACTACAAAAAGATTTCGCCACCCAATATTCAAAATGCCATCCGTAAAAAGTCTGCAAACAATGAATGCTGACGGGTTGGTGGAGAAATCCATACCCACTACGCAGTTGGTTGGATGTAAACTGGTAAGAGCTAATCATGAGAACAGAATGGAGCTGCATTTAAAACGTAAACACTGAGCTACCATATGATGCGGCCGATCCCCTAATGGGCCTATACCCTTGGAAGACCAGAATCGGAAAGGCACAGGCAGGCAAACATGCACTGCAGCAATACTTACAATAGCCAAGACATGCAAGCAAACAAAATGTCCATCAACAGATAAATGGACAAAGAAGAAGTGGTATACGTACCGAATGGAATAGTAGCCTCGGAAGAAAAATGAACAATGCCGCTTTCAGGACTACAGATGAGCCTAGAAATAATCATCCTACGTTATGTAAATCAAAAGGGAATGACAAATATTCTATGATATCATTTATACATGTTATCCTAAGATTGCTACCAATGAACATATTTCCACAGAAAAAGACACACACAGACTTATGAAACAAACTAATGGTTAACCAAAATGAAAGCTGGGAGGATGGAAAAATTAGGATTATGGGGGTAGCATACATATACTTATGTATGTTAAATGTATATAAACATATAACATATAAACTACATGAAATATATTATCACCAATACATATAAAATATATAATGACAAAACACCTACCAAATACCAAGGGAGGTCTACTCAACATTCTGTAATAACATACACGGTAACAGGATCCGAAGATGAACAGACATATGTATGAATCATTGAGCAGATTCTGTAGAGCCAGACAATCACAACACTCTAATCAAATTTACTCCGATAAGAAATAGAAATTAAATTTAAATAACAAACATAAGTAAGGAGACATAAACTTCTGGGGGCTTGTCCCAGCACATTCAACTCTAATTTACAACCGAGGAACACCATGTCCAGGAAGACTCTGTTGCCCTAGTAACAAGAGCTGAGAACGTAATAATGCTGCCGCCTTGTGGCTGTTTCCCACAACAGCAGCTTTAAACCCAGTGCTAATGGTCGCTTAATAGTCACAAGGACTGCAGGGCTGTAAATGACACCTGCCCTCAAAAAATGCCCTGGCGTAGGGAATAGGCAAGAAAATTCAACACATGACAAATTTTTCAAGAAGTCAATATGAAGAGGGACGTTGTACTCACTCTGTAAAAAAAGGAAAAGGAAAAAAGGACATGCCTAAAGCTCAGTATAAGGAATTATTAGCCACATGCAAATCCAACCTCCAAAAAGGTTTCAGCTCACACCAGTCAAACGACCACCAGCCAGAAGTCTACAAACTATCAATGCTGAAGGGGTTTTAGAGAAATGTGTACCTTCTAGCTGCTGGTGGGATGTTACCGGGTAACAACACTAAGGAAAACTGAATGGAGCTGCTTTAAAAGGTAAAAATTGAGCTACCATATGATGCGGCAGGGCACCTTCTGTGCCTGTAACCTAAGACCACCAGAATCGGAAAGACAGAGGCAGACAAGTGTGCACTGCAGCAATATTTAAATAGCCAAGACATGGAAGCAAATAAAGGTCCATAAACAGATGAATGGACAAAGAAGAAGTGGTATATGTACAGAATGCAATATTAGCCACGAAAAAAAAGTAAAAGAATGGCATATGCAGCACCACTTAATCACACAACGTGAAGTAAGTCAGAATGCGAAAGAGAAATGTCCTATGATATCACTGATGTTATCTGAAAATTCATAAAAAGGAACGTATTTCCATAGAGAAAGACAATCTCAGATTGAGAAGACAAACTTACGGTTAAGCCAAAGAAAAGGTGTGAGGAGTGGATAAATTAGGATATTGGGGTTAACAAACATATACTAATACATATAAAATATATAAACCCCAAACACCTATGGAATACCATGAGTGGTCTACTGAACACTCTTTAATAACCTTCATGGAAAAGGACACAAAGATCAATAGATATATGTTTATGTGTAAATGAACAAGATTCTTTACACCTAGAACAAAAGACATTTTTCAATCCAATTTGCTCTCATAAAAACTAAAACTTAAAGACACAAACAAGAATTAAGGAGGCTCAAACTTATGGGGGTTTGTCCGGGCACATTCCACTCTAATCTGCAACCTAAAAGCACAACTTGCAGCAAGGTTCTGTTTCCCTAGCAAGCAGAGTTGGCAACGTAGAAATGCTGCCACCCTAAGGCCGTTTCCTCAAACAGCACCTTTAAATCCACTGCTAATGGTCACTAAGATTCACAAGGACTGCAGGGCTGTAAATGACTCATGCCCTCAAAAAATGTCCTGGGGTAGGGAATGGACAAAAAAATCCAAACGCGCCAAATTTTTCAGGAAGGCAATTTGAAGTTGCAAGTTTAGCTCAATCGTAAAAAAAAATGAAAAGGACATTGATAAACACAAAACAACAGGAATTATTAGACGCATGCAAATCCAAACTACACAAAGCTATCACCTCACACCAGTCACAATGACCATCAGCAAAAAGTCAACAAACAATAGATGTTGAAGAAGTTGTGGAGAATAGCGTAACCCCTCGGTCTAAGTGGGATGTAAACTGGTAACAGCCAATAACAGGAACAGAATGGCAGTGCGTTTCAAGGTAAAAATTGAGTTACCATATGATCCAGAAGGCCCACGATTGGGCCTGTCACCTGCGGAAGCCAGAATCAAAACGACCCAGGATGGAAAATCGTGTATTGCAGCAGTATTTACAATAGCCAAGACATGGAAGCAACAAAAATGTCCATCATCAGATGAACGGGCGAAAAAGTGGTCCATGTACACAATGCAATATTAGACACAGAAAAGAATGAAACAATGCCGTTTGCAGCACCATAGATGAGGCCACAGATAATCACACAACTTGAAGTAAGTCAGAAAGCGAGAGACACATATCCTATGATGGCACGTATAGGTGTTATCTAAAAGTTGATAGGAATGAACCTATTTGCACAGAGAAGGACACTCACGTGTTCAGGAAACAAGCTTGTGGTTCACCAAAGGGAAAGGTGTGAGGAATGTACAACGGAGGATATTGGGTTTAACAGACATATGCTAATACTTATAAAATATATAATCATCAAAGACATACCGAATACCAAGAGAGGGCTACACAACATTCTGTAATAACCTATATGGAACGGGATCCAAACATGAAAAGATATATGTATCAATGAAAGGGATTCTGTACACCTAGGACAAACACAACATTGCAATCAAATTTGATCTGAGAAAAATGAAAATTAAATTAAGAATACCAACAACAAATAAGAAGACATAGTTTTTGGGGGTTTGTCCTGGCACATTCCACTTTACTTTACAACCTACAAACAGGACTTCCAGGAAGGCTCTGTTGCCCTAGAAACCAGAGTTGGGAATATAGAAATGCTGCCTCCTTGTGGCCGTGTCCTGCAACAGCATCTTTTAACCCAGAGCTAATGGTCATGTAATATTCTCAATTACTACAGGGCTGTAAATGACACCTGCCCTCAAAAAATGTCCTGGTGCAGGTAATGGCCACAGGAATCCAGAACATGGCAAATTTTTCAAGGAAACAATTTGAAGAGGCAAGTTTCTCTGTTTTACTTACAAAAAACGAAAACAAAACGGACGTAGATAAAAGCTCAATATCGGGAATTATTAGACGCATGCAAATCCAAACTACAAAAAGGTATCACCACCCAACACTCAAAATGCCATCAGTAAAAAGTCTACAAACAATAAATGCTGAAGGGCCTTTAGAGATCCGTGTACCCTCTAGTTGCTGGTCGGATGTAAACTGGTAACAGCCAGTAGTGAGAACCGAATGGAGGTGCGTTGAAAGGTAAAAATGGAACTACCATATGATCTAGTAGGCCCACTGCTGGGCCTTACCCCGGAGAAGACCAGAATCCAAAAGACACAGGCTGGCAATCCTGCACTGCACCAATATTTAGCAGAGCCAAGACTTGGAAGTAACCAAAATGTCCATCTACAGATGAATGTAAAAAGAAGAAGTGGTCCATGTACACAATGCAATATTCGCTATGGAAAAGTATGCAACACTGCTCTTTGCAGCACCATAGATGAGCCTAGAGATAATCACAGAACATGAGGTAAGTCGGAAAGCAGACGACAAATAACCTGTGATATCACTCCTACGTGTTACCTAACAACTGACACATATGAACATATTTCCACAGAGAAAGACTCTCACAGACTTAGAAAACAAACTATGGTTATCTAAAGGGAAAGGTGGGAGGAATGGATACATTAAGATTAGGGTTACCATACGTATACAAATACATATCCAACACATGTATCAAAAAGACCGACCATATACCAAGGGAGGTCTACTGAACGCTCTGTAATAATTCACACAGGGGCTTGCCTGGTGGCACCGTGGTGAAGAATCCGCCTGCCAATGCAGGGGACACAGGTTCGATCCCTGGTTCGGGAAGATCCCACATGCTGCAGAGCAACTAAGCCCGTGCACCACCACTAATGAGCCAACGCTCTGGAGCCCATGAGCCATAACTACTGAGCCCATGCGCCACAACTATTGAAGACTGCACGCCTAGAGCCCGTGCTCCACAACAAGAGAAGCCACTGCAGTGAGAACCCTGTGCATCACAATGGAGAGGAGCCCTCACTCACCGCAACTAGAGAATGCCCACAGGCAGCAACGAAGATCCAACTCAGCCAAAAATAAATAAATAAATAAAATAAATTTATAAAAAAATAATAGTAATTTACATGGGAAGAGGATCTTTACATGAATAGATATATATATAATGTTCAATTGAACCTGATTGTGTACACGCAGTACAAACACTATTCTACTCATTACCCCAATTTAAAAAATGAAAACCACAAACAACAATTAATGAGACATAAAGTTATTGAGTATTTCCCCGGCACATTCCATTCTAATTTACAACCTAGGAACACAACTTTCAGGAAGGCCCTGCCGCCCTCGTAACTAGATTTGGGAATGGAGAAATGCTGCCGCCTTGTGACCGTTTCCCACAACGGCAGCTTTGAACACAGGGCCAACGGTCATTTAAGATTCACAGTAATTGTAGGGCTGTAAATGACACGTGTGCTCAAAAAAGGTCCTGGGGTAGGTAATGGCCAAAAAAGTTCACAACACAGAAAATGTTTCAAGAAAACAGTTTGAAGAGGTACGTCTTACTCACTCTGTTATTTCAAAAAAAGAAGAACATGGATAAAAGCTCAATATCAGGAATTATTGGTTGGATGCAAATCCAAACTACAAAAAGATTTCGCCACCCAATATTCAAAATGCCATCCGTAAAAAGTCTGCAAACAATGAATGCTGACGGGTTGGTGGAGAAATCCATACCCACTACGCAGTTGGTTGGATGTAAACTGGTAAGAGCTAATCATGAGAACAGAATGGAGCTGCATTTAAAACGTAAACACTGAGCTACCATATGATGCGGCCGATCCCCTAATGGGCCTATACCCTTGGAAGACCAGAATCGGAAAGGCACAGGCAGGCAAACATGCACTGCAGCAATACTTACAATAGCCAAGACATGCAAGCAAACAAAATGTCCATCAACAGATAAATGGACAAAGAAGAAGTGGTATACGTACCGAATGGAATAGTAGCCTCGGAAGAAAAATGAACAATGCCGCTTTCAGGACTACAGATGAGCCTAGAAATAATCATCCTACGTTATGTAAATCAAAAGGGAATGACAAATATTCTATGATATCATTTATACATGTTATCCTAAGATTGCTACCAATGAACATATTTCCACAGAAAAAGACACACACAGACTTATGAAACAAACTAATGGTTAACCAAAATGAAAGCTGGGAGGATGGAAAAATTAGGATTATGGGGGTAGCATACATATACTTATGTATGTTAAATGTATATAAACATATAACATATAAACTACATGAAATATATTATCACCAATACATATAAAATATATAATGACAAAACACCTACCAAATACCAAGGGAGGTCTACTCAACATTCTGTAATAACATACACGGTAACAGGATCCGAAGATGAACAGACATATGTATGAATCATTGAGCAGATTCTGTAGAGCCAGACAATCACAACACTCTAATCAAATTTACTCCGATAAGAAATAGAAATTAAATTTAAATAACAAACATAAGTAAGGAGACATAAACTTCTGGGGGCTTGTCCCAGCACATTCAACTCTAATTTACAACCGAGGAACACCATGTCCAGGAAGACTCTGTTGCCCTAGTAACAAGAGCTGAGAACGTAATAATGCTGCCGCCTTGTGGCTGTTTCCCACAACAGCAGCTTTAAACCCAGTGCTAATGGTCGCTTAATAGTCACAAGGACTGCAGGGCTGTAAATGACACCTGCCCTCAAAAAATGCCCTGGCGTAGGGAATAGGCAAGAAAATTCAACACATGACAAATTTTTCAAGAAGTCAATATGAAGAGGGACGTTGTACTCACTCTGTAAAAAAAGGAAAAGGAAAAAAGGACATGCCTAAAGCTCAGTATAAGGAATTATTAGCCACATGCAAATCCAACCTCCAAAAAGGTTTCAGCTCACACCAGTCAAACGACCACCAGCCAGAAGTCTACAAACTATCAATGCTGAAGGGGTTTTAGAGAAATGTGTACCTTCTAGCTGCTGGTGGGATGTTACCGGGTAACAACACTAAGGAAAACTGAATGGAGCTGCTTTAAAAGGTAAAAATTGAGCTACCATATGATGCGGCAGGGCACCTTCTGTGCCTGTAACCTAAGACCACCAGAATCGGAAAGACAGAGGCAGACAAGTGTGCACTGCAGCAATATTTAAATAGCCAAGACATGGAAGCAAATAAAGGTCCATAAACAGATGAATGGACAAAGAAGAAGTGGTATATGTACAGAATGCAATATTAGCCACGAAAAAAAAGTAAAAGAATGGCATATGCAGCACCACTTAATCACACAACGTGAAGTAAGTCAGAATGCGAAAGAGAAATGTCCTATGATATCACTGATGTTATCTGAAAATTCATAAAAAGGAACATATTTCCATAGAGAAAGACAATCTCAGATTGAGAAGACAAACTTACGGTTAAGCCAAAGAAAAGGTGTGAGGAGTGGATAAATTAGGATATTGGGGTTAACAAACATATACTAATACATATAAAATATATAAACCCCAAACACCTATGGAATACCATGAGTGGTCTACTGAACACTCTGTAATAACCTTCATGGAAAAGGACACAAAGATCAATAGATATATGTTTATGTGTAAATGAACAAGATTCTTTACACCTAGAACAAAAGACATTTTTCAATCCAATTTGCTCTCATAAAAACTAAAACTTAAAGACACAAACAAGAATTAAGGAGGCTCAAACTTATGGGGGTTTGTCCGGGCACATTCCACTCTAATCTGCAACCTAAAAGCACAACTTGCAGCAAGGTTCTGTTTCCCTAGCAAGCAGAGTTGGCAACGTAGAAATGCTGCCACCCTAAGGCCGTTTCCTCAAACAGCACCTTTAAATCCACTGCTAATGGTCACTAAGATTCACAAGGACTGCAGGGCTGTAAATGACTCATGCCCTCAAAAAATGTCCTGGGGTAGGGAATGGACAAAAAAATCCAAACGCGCCAAATTTTTCAAGAAGGCAATTTGAAGTTGCAAGTTTAGCTCAATCGTAAAAAAAAATGAAAAGGACATTGATAAACACAAAACAACAGGAATTATTAGACGCATGCAAATCCATACTACACAAAGCTATCACCTCACACCAGTCACAATGACCATCAGCAAAAAGTCAACAAACAATAGATGTTGAAGAAGTTGTGGAGAATAGCGTAACCCCTCGGTCTAAGTGGGATGTAAACTGGTAACAGCCAATAACAGGAACAGAATGGCAGTGCGTTTCAAGGTAAAAATTGAGTTACCATATGATCCAGAAGGCCCACGATTGGGCCTGTCACCTGCGAAAGCCAGAATCAAAAAGACCCAGGATGGAAAATCTTGTATTGCAGCAGTATTTACAATAGCCAAGACATGGAAGCAACAAAAATGTCCATCATCAGATGAACGGGCGAAAAAGTGGTCCATGTACACAATGCAATATTAGACACAGAAAAGAATGAAACAATGCCGTTTGCAGCACCATAGATGAGGCCACAGATAATCACACAACTTGAAGTAAGTCAGAAAGCGAGAGACACATATCCTATGATGGCACGTATAGGTGTTATCTAAAAGTTGATAGGAATGAACCTATTTGCACAGAGAAGGACACTCACGTGTTCAGGAAACAAGCTTGTGGTTCACCAAAGGGAAAGGTGTGAGGAATGTACAACGGAGGATATTGGGTTTAACAGACATATGCTAATACTTATAAAATATATAATCATCAAAGACATACCGAATACCAAGAGAGGGCTACACAACATTCTGTAATAACCTATATGGAACGGGATCCAAACATGAAAAGATATATGTATCAATGAAAGGGATTCTGTACACCTAGGACAAACACAACATTGCAATCAAATTTGATCTGAGAAAAATGAAAATTAAATTAAGAATACCAACAACAAATAAGAAGACATAGTTTTTGGGGGTTTGTCCTGGCACATTCCACTTTACTTTACAACCTACAAACAGGACTTCCAGGAAGGCTCTGTTGCCCTAGAAACCAGAGTTGGGAATATAGAAATGCTGCCTCCTTGTGGCCGTGTCCTGCAACAGCATCTTTTAACCCAGAGCTAATGGTCATGTAATATTCACAATTACTACAGGGCTGTAAATGACACCTGCCCTCAAAAAATGTCCTGGTGCAGGTAATGGCCACAGGAATCCAGAACATGGCAAATTTTTCAAGGAAACAATTTGAAGAGGCAAGTTTCTCTGTTTTACTTAAAAAAAAACGAAAACAAAACGGACGTAGATAAAAGCTCAATATCGGGAATTATTAGACGCATGCAAATCCAAACTACAAAAAGGTATCACCACCCAACACTCAAAATGCCATCAGTAAAAAGTCTACAAACAATAAATGCTGAAGGGCCTTTAGAGATCCGTGTACCCTCTAGTTGCTGGTCGGATGTAAACTGGTAACAGCCAGTAGTGAGAACCGAATGGAGGTGCGTTGAAAGGTAAAAATGGAACTACCATATGATCTAGTAGGCCCACTGCTGGGCCTTACCCCGGAGAAGACCAGAATCCAAAAGACACAGGCTGGCAATCCTGCACTGCACCAATATTTAGCAGAGCCAAGACTTGGAAGTAACCAAAATGTCCATCTACAGATGAATGTAAAAAGAAGAAGTGGTCCATGTACACAATGCAATATTCGCTATGGAAAAGTATGCAACACTGCTCTTTGCAGCACCATAGATGAGCCTAGAGATAATCACAGAACATGAGGTAAGTCGGAAAGCAGACGACAAATAACCTGTGATATCACTCCTACGTGTTACCTAACAACTGACACATATGAACATATTTCCACAGAGAAAGACTCTCACAGACTTAGAAAACAAACTATGGTTATCTAAAGGGAAAGGTGGGAGGAATGGATACATTAAGATTAGGGTTACCATACGTATACAAATACATATCCAACACATGTATCAAAAAGACCGACCATATACCAAGGGAGGTCTACTGAACGCTCTGTAATAATTCACACAGGGGCTTGCCTGGTGGCACCGTGGTGAAGAATCCGCCTGCCAATGCAGGGGACACAGGTTCGATCCCTGGTTCGGGAAGATCCCACATGCTGCAGAGCAACTAAGCCCGTGCACCACCACTAATGAGCCAACGCTCTGGAGCCCATGAGCCATAACTACTGAGCCCATGCGCCACAACTACTGAAGACTGCACGCCTAGAGCCCGTGCTCCACAACAAGAGAAGCCACTGCAGTGAGAACCCTGTGCACCACAATGGAGAGGAGCCCTCACTCACCGCAACTAGAGAATGCCCACAGGCAGCAACGAAGATCCAACTCAGCCAAAAATAAATAAATAAATAAAATAAATTTATAAAAAAATAATAGTAATTTACATGGGAAGAGGATCTTTACATGAATAGATATATATATAATGTTCAATTGAACCTGATTGTGTACACGCAGTACAAACACTATTCTACTCATTACCCCAATTTAAAAAATGAAAACCACAAACAACAATTAATGAGACATAAAGTTATTGAGTATTTCCCCGGCACATTCCATTCTAATTTACAACCTAGGAACACAACTTTCAGGAAGGCCCTGCCGCCCTCGTAACTAGATTTGGGAATGGAGAAATGCTGCCGCCTTGTGACCGTTTCCCACAACGGCAGCTTTGAACACAGGGCCAACGGTCATTTAAGATTCACAGTAATTGTAGGGCTGTAAATGACACGTGTGCTCAAAAAAGGTCCTGGGGTAGGTAATGGCCAAAAAAGTTCACAACACGGAAAATGTTTCAAGAAAACAGTTTGAAGAGGTACGTCTTACTCACTCTGTTATTTCAAAAAAAGAAGAACATGGATAAAAGCTCAATATCTGGAATTATTGGTTGGATGCAAATCCAAACTACAAAAAGATTTCGCCACCCAATATTCAAAATGCCATCCGTAAAAAGTCTGCAAACAATGAATGCTGACGGGTTGGTGGAGAAATCCATACCCACTACGCAGTTGGTTGGATGTAAACTGGTAAGAGCTAATCATGAGAACAGAATGGAGCTGCATTTAAAACGTAAACACTGAGCTACCATATGATGCGGCCGATCCCCTAATGGGCCTATACCCTTGGAAGACCAGAATCGGAAAGGCACAGGCAGGCAAACATGCACTGCAGCAATACTTACAATAGCCAAGACATGCAAGCAAACAAAATGTCCATCAACAGATAAATGGACAAAGAAGAAGTGGTATACGTACCGAATGGAATAGTAGCCTCGGAAGAAAAATGAACAATGCCGCTTTCAGGACTACAGATGAGCCTAGAAATAATCATCCTACGTTATGTAAATCAAAAGGGAATGACAAATATTCTATGATATCATTTATACATGTTATCCTAAGATTGCTACCAATGAACATATTTCCACAGAAAAAGACACACACAGACTTATGAAACAAACTAATGGTTAACCAAAATGAAAGCTGGGAGGATGGAAAAATTAGGATTATGGGGGTAGCATACATATACTTATGTATGTTAAATGTATATAAACATATAACATATAAACTACATGAAATATATTATCACCAATACATATAAAATATATAATGACAAAACACCTACCAAATACCAAGGGAGGTCTACTCAACATTCTGTAATAACATACACGGTAACAGGATCCGAAGATGAACAGACATATGTATGAATCATTGAGCAGATTCTGTAGAGCCAGACAATCACAACACTCTAATCAAATTTACTCCGATAAGAAATAGAAATTAAATTTAAATAACAAACATAAGTAAGGAGACATAAACTTCTGGGGGCTTGTCCCAGCACATTCAACTCTAATTTACAACCGAGGAAGACTCTGTTGTCCAGGAAGACTCTGTTGCCCTAGTAACAAGAGCTGAGAACGTAATAATGCTGCCGCCTTGTGGCTGTTTCCCACAACAGCAGCTTTAAACCCAGTGCTAATGGTCGCTTAATAGTCACAAGGACTGCAGGGCTGTAAATGACACCTGCCCTCAAAAAATGCCCTGGCGTAGGGAATAGGCAAGAAAATTCAACACATGACAAATTTTTCAAGAAGTCAATATGAAGAGGGACGTTGTACTCACTCTGTAAAAAAAGGAAAAGGAAAAAAGGACATGCCTAAAGCTCAGTATAAGGAATTATTAGCCACATGCAAATCCAACCTCCAAAAAGGTTTCAGCTCACACCAGTCAAACGACCACCAGCCAGAAGTCTACAAACTATCAATGCTGAAGGGGTTTTAGAGAAATGTGTACCTTCTAGCTGCTGGTGGGATGTTACCGGGTAACAACACTAAGGAAAACTGAATGGAGCTGCTTTAAAAGGTAAAAATTGAGCTACCATATGATGCGGCAGGGCACCTTCTGTGCCTGTAACTTAAGACCACCAGAATCGGAAAGACAGAGGCAGACAAGTGTGCACTGCAGCAATATTTAAATAGCCAAGACATGGAAGCAAATAAAGGTCCATAAACAGATGAATGGACAAAGAAGAAGTGGTATATGTACAGAATGCAATATTAGCCACGAAAAAAAAGTAAAAGAATGGCATATGCAGCACCACTTAATCACACAACGTGAAGTAAGTCAGAATGCGAAAGAGAAATGTCCTATGATATCACTGATGTTATCTGAAAATTCATAAAAAGGAACGTATTTCCATAGAGAAAGACAATCTCAGATTGAGAAGACAAACTTACGGTTAAGCCAAAGAAAAGGTGTGAGGAGTGGATAAATTAGGATATTGGGGTTAACAAACATATACTAATACATATAAAATATATAAACCCCAAACACCTATGGAATACCATGAGTGGTCTACTGAACACTCTTTAATAACTTTCATGGAAAAGGACACAAAGATCAATAGATATATGTTTATGTGTAAATGAACAAGATTCTTTACACCTAGAACAAAAGACATTTTTCAATCCAATTTGCTCTCATAAAAACTAAAACTTAAAGACACAAACAAGAATTAAGGAGGCTCAAACTTATGGGGGTTTGTCCGGGCACATTCCACTCTAATCTGCAACCTAAAAGCACAACTTGCAGCAAGGTTCTGTTTCCCTAGCAAGCAGAGTTGGCAACGTAGAAATGCTGCCACCCTAAGGCCGTTTCCTCAAACAGCACCTTTAAATCCACTGCTAATGGTCACTAAGATTCACAAGGACTGCAGGGCTGTAAATGACTCATGCCCTCAAAAAATGTCCTGGGGTAGGGAATGGACAAAAAAATCCAAACGCGCCAAATTTTTCAGGAAGGCAATTTGAAGTTGCAAGTTTAGCTCAATCGTAAAAAAAAATGAAAAGGACATTGATAAACACAAAACAACAGGAATTATTAGACGCATGCAAATCCAAACTACACAAAGCTATCACCTCACACCAGTCACAATGACCATCAGCAAAAAGTCAACAAACAATAGATGTTGAAGAAGTTGTGGAGAATAGCGTAACCCCTCGGTCTAAGTGGGATGTAAACTGGTAACAGCCAATAACAGGAACAGAATGGCAGTGCGTTTCAAGGTAAAAATTGAGTTACCATATGATCCAGAAGGCCCACGATTGGGCCTGTCACCTGCGGAAGCCAGAATCAAAACGACCCAGGATGGAAAATCGTGTATTGCAGCAGTATTTACAATAGCCAAGACATGGAAGCAACAAAAATGTCCATCATCAGATGAACGGGCGAAAAAGTGGTCCATGTACACAATGCAATATTAGACACAGAAAAGAATGAAACAATGCCGTTTGCAGCACCATAGATGAGGCCACAGATAATCACACAACTTGAAGTAAGTCAGAAAGCGAGAGACACATATCCTATGATGGCACGTATAGGTGTTATCTAAAAGTTGATAGGAATGAACCTATTTGCACAGAGAAGGACACTCACGTGTTCAGGAAACAAGCTTGTGGTTCACCAAAGGGAAAGGTGTGAGGAATGTACAACGGAGGATATTGGGTTTAACAGACATATGCTAATACTTATAAAATATATAATCATCAAAGACATACCGAATACCAAGAGAGGGCTACACAACATTCTGTAATAACCTATATGGAACGGGATCCAAACATGAAAAGATATATGTATCAATGAAAGGGATTCTGTACACCTAGGACAAACACAACATTGCAATCAAATTTGATCTGAGAAAAATGAAAATTAAATTAAGAATACCAACAACAAATAAGAAGACATAGTTTTTGGGGGTTTGTCCTGGCACATTCCACTTTACTTTACAACCTACAAACAGGACTTCCAGGAAGGCTCTGTTGCCCTAGAAACCAGAGTTGGGAATATAGAAATGCTGCCTCCTTGTGGCCGTGTCCTGCAACAGCATCTTTTAACCCAGAGCTAATGGTCATGTAATATTCACAATTACTACAGGGCTGTAAATGACACCTGCCCTCAAAAAATGTCCTGGTGCAGGTAATGGCCACAGGAATCCAGAACATGGCAAATTTTTCAAGGAAACAATTTGAAGAGGCAAGTTTCTCTGTTTTACTTAAAAAAAAACGAAAACAAAACGGACGTAGATAAAAGCTCAATATCGGGAATTATTAGACGCATGCAAATCCAAACTACAAAAAGGTATCACCACCCAACACTCAAAATGCCATCAGTAAAAAGTCTACAAACAATAAATGCTGAAGGGCCTTTAGAGATCCGTGTACCCTCTAGTTGCTGGTCGGATGTAAACTGGTAACAGCCAGTAGTGAGAACCGAATGGAGGTGCGTTGAAAGGTAAAAATGGAACTACCATATGATCTAGTAGGCCCACTGCTGGGCCTTACCCCGGAGAAGACCAGAATCCAAAAGACACAGGCTGGCAATCCTGCACTGCACCAATATTTAGCAGAGCCAAGACTTGGAAGTAACCAAAATGTCCATCTACAGATGAATGTAAAAAGAAGAAGTGGTCCATGTACACAATGCAATATTCGCTATGGAAAAGTATGCAACACTGCTCTTTGCAGCACCATAGATGAGCCTAGAGATAATCACAGAACATGAGGTAAGTCGGAAAGCAGACGACAAATAACCTGTGATATCACTCCTACGTGTTACCTAACAACTGACACATATGAACATATTTCCACAGAGAAAGACTCTCACAGACTTAGAAAACAAACTATGGTTATCTAAAGGGAAAGGTGGGAGGAATGGATACATTAAGATTAGGGTTACCATACGTATACAAATACATATCCAACACATGTATCAAAAAGACCGACCATATACCAAGGGAGGTCTACTGAACGCTCTGTAATAATTCACACAGGGGCTTGCCTGGTGGCACCGTGGTGAAGAATCCGCCTGCCAATGCAGGGGACACAGGTTCGATCCCTGGTTCGGGAAGATCCCACATGCTGCAGAGCAACTAAGCCCGTGCACCACCACTAATGAGCCAACGCTCTGGAGCCCATGAGCCATAACTACTGAGCCCATGCGCCACAACTACTGAAGACTGCACGCCTAGAGCCCGTGCTCCACAACAAGAGAAGCCACTGCAGTGAGAACCCTGTGCACCACAATGGAGAGGAGCCCTCACTCACCGCAACTAGAGAATGCCCACAGGCAGCAACGAAGATCCAACTCAGCCAAAAATAAATAAATAAATAAAATAAATTTATAAAAAAATAATAGTAATTTACATGGGAAGAGGATCTTTACATGAATAGATATATATATAATGTTCAATTGAACCTGATTGTGTACACGCAGTACAAACACTATTCTACTCATTACCCCAATTTAAAAAATGAAAACCACAAACAACAATTAATGAGACATAAAGTTATTGAGTATTTCCCCGGCACATTCCATTCTAATTTACAACCTAGGAACACAACTTTCAGGAAGGCCCTGCCGCCCTCGTAACTAGATTTGGGAATGGAGAAATGCTGCCGCCTTGTGACCGTTTCCCACAACGGCAGCTTTGAACACAGGGCCAACGGTCATTTAAGATTCACAGTAATTGTAGGGCTGTAAATGACACGTGTGCTCAAAAAAGGTCCTGGGGTAGGTAATGGCCAAAAAAGTTCACAACACGGAAAATGTTTCAAGAAAACAGTTTGAAGAGGTAAGTCTTACTCACTCTGTTATTTCAAAAAAAGAAGAACATGGATAAAAGCTCAATATCTGGAATTATTGGTTGGATGCAAATCCAAACTACAAAAAGATTTCGCCACCCAATATTCAAAATGCCATCCGTAAAAAGTCTGCAAACAATGAATGCTGACGGGTTGGTGGAGAAATCCATACCCACTACGCAGTTGGTTGGATGTAAACTGGTAAGAGCTAATCATGAGAACAGAATGGAGCTGCATTTAAAACGTAAACACTGAGCTACCATATGATGCGGCCGATCCCCTAATGGGCCTATACCCTTGGAAGACCAGAATCGGAAAGGCACAGGCAGGCAAACATGCACTGCAGCAATACTTACAATAGCCAAGACATGCAAGCAAACAAAATGTCCATCAACAGATAAATGGACAAAGAAGAAGTGGTATACGTACCGAATGGAATAGTAGCCTCGGAAGAAAAATGAACAATGCCGCTTTCAGGACTACAGATGAGCCTAGAAATAATCATCCTACGTTATGTAAATCAAAAGGGAATGACAAATATTCTATGATATCATTTATACATGTTATCCTAAGATTGCTACCAATGAACATATTTCCACAGAAAAAGACACACACAGACTTATGAAACAAACTAATGGTTAACCAAAATGAAAGCTGGGAGGATGGAAAAATTAGGATTATGGGGGTAGCATACATATACTTATGTATGTTAAATGTATATAAACATATAACATATAAACTACATGAAATATATTATCACCAATACATATAAAATATATAATGACAAAACACCTACCAAATACCAAGGGAGGTCTACTCAACATTCTGTAATAACATACACGGTAACAGGATCCGAAGATGAACAGACATATGTATGAATCATTGAGCAGATTCTGTAGAGCCAGACAATCACAACACTCTAATCAAATTTACTCCGATAAGAAATAGAAATTAAATTTAAATAACAAACATAAGTAAGGAGACATAAACTTCTGGGGGCTTGTCCCAGCACATTCAACTCTAATTTACAACCGAGGAACACCATGTCCAGGAAGACTCTGTTGCCCTAGTAACAAGAGCTGAGAACGTAATAATGCTGCCGCCTTGTGGCTGTTTCCCACAACAGCAGCTTTAAACCCAGTGCTAATGGTCGCTTAATAGTCACAAGGACTGCAGGGCTGTAAATGACACCTGCCCTCAAAAAATGCCCTGGCATAGGGAATAGGCAAGAAAATTCAACACATGACAAATTTTTCAAGAAGTCAATATGAAGAGGGACGTTGTACTCACTCTGTAAAAAAAGGAAAAGGAAAAAAGGACATGCCTAAAGCTCAGTATAAGGAATTATTAGCCACATGCAAATCCAACCTCCAAAAAGGTTTCAGCTCACACCAGTCAAACGACCACCAGCCAGAAGTCTACAAACTATCAATGCTGAAGGGGTTTTAGAGAAATGTGTACCTTCTAGCTGCTGGTGGGATGTTACCGGGTAACAACACTAAGGAAAACTGAATGGAGCTGCTTTAAAAGGTAAAAATTGAGCTACCATATGATGCGGCAGGGCACCTTCTGTGCCTGTAACCTAAGACCACCAGAATCGGAAAGACAGAGGCAGACAAGTGTGCACTGCAGCAATATTTAAATAGCCAAGACATGGAAGCAAATAAAGGTCCATAAACAGATGAATGGACAAAGAAGAAGTGGTATATGTACAGAATGCAATATTAGCCACGAAAAAAAAGTAAAAGAATGGCATATGCAGCACCACTTAATCACACAACGTGAAGTAAGTCAGAATGCGAAAGAGAAATGTCCTATGATATCACTGATGTTATCTGAAAATTCATAAAAAGGAACGTATTTCCATAGAGAAAGACAATCTCAGATTGAGAAGACAAACTTACGGTTAAGCCAAAGAAAAGGTGTGAGGAGTGGATAAATTAGGATATTGGGGTTAACAAACATATACTAATACATATAAAATATATAAACCCCAAACACCTATGGAATACCATGAGTGGTCTACTGAACACTCTTTAATAACCTTCATGGAAAAGGACACAAAGATCAATAGATATATGTTTATGTGTAAATGAACAAGATTCTTTACACCTAGAACAAAAGACATTTTTCAATCCAATTTGCTCTCATAAAAACTAAAACTTAAAGACACAAACAAGAATTAAGGAGGCTCAAACTTATGGGGGTTTGTCCGGGCACATTCCACTCTAATCTGCAACCTAAAAGCACAACTTGCAGCAAGGTTCTGTTTCCCTAGCAAGCAGAGTTGGCAACGTAGAAATGCTGCCACCCTAAGGCCGTTTCCTCAAACAGCACCTTTAAATCCACTGCTAATGGTCACTAAGATTCACAAGGACTGCAGGGCTGTAAATGACTCATGCCCTCAAAAAATGTCCTGGGGTAGGGAATGGACAAAAAAATCCAAACGCGCCAAATTTTTCAGGAAGGCAATTTGAAGTTGCAAGTTTAGCTCAATCGTAAAAAAAAATGAAAAGGACATTGATAAACACAAAACAACAGGAATTATTAGACGCATGCAAATCCAAACTACACAAAGCTATCACCTCACACCAGTCACAATGACCATCAGCAAAAAGTCAACAAACAATAGATGTTGAAGAAGTTGTGGAGAATAGCGTAACCCCTCGGTCTAAGTGGGATGTAAACTGGTAACAGCCAATAACAGGAACAGAATGGCAGTGCGTTTCAAGGTAAAAATTGAGTTACCATATGATCCAGAAGGCCCACGATTGGGCCTGTCACCTGCGGAAGCCAGAATCAAAACGACCCAGGATGGAAAATCGTGTATTGCAGCAGTATTTACAATAGCCAAGACATGGAAGCAACAAAAATGTCCATCATCAGATGAACGGGCGAAAAAGTGGTCCATGTACACAATGCAATATTAGACACAGAAAAGAATGAAACAATGCCGTTTGCAGCACCATAGATGAGGCCACAGATAATCACACAACTTGAAGTAAGTCAGAAAGCGAGAGACACATATCCTATGATGGCACGTATAGGTGTTATCTAAAAGTTGATAGGAATGAACCTATTTGCACAGAGAAGGACACTCACGTGTTCAGGAAACAAGCTTGTGGTTCACCAAAGGGAAAGGTGTGAGGAATGTACAACGGAGGATATTGGGTTTAACAGACATATGCTAATACTTATAAAATATATAATCATCAAAGACATACCGAATACCAAGAGAGGGCTACACAACATTCTGTAATAACCTATATGGAACGGGATCCAAACATGAAAAGATATATGTATCAATGAAAGGGATTCTGTACACCTAGGACAAACACAACATTGCAATCAAATTTGATCTGAGAAAAATGAAAATTAAATTAAGAATACCAACAACAAATAAGAAGACATAGTTTTTGGGGGTTTGTCCTGGCACATTCCACTTTACTTTACAACCTACAAACAGGACTTCCAGGAAGGCTCTGTTGCCCTAGAAACCAGAGTTGGGAATATAGAAATGCTGCCTCCTTGTGGCCGTGTCCTGCAACAGCATCTTTTAACCCAGAGCTAATGGTCATGTAATATTCACAATTACTACAGGGCTGTAAATGACACCTGCCCTCAAAAAATGTCCTGGTGCAGGTAATGGCCACAGGAATCCAGAACATGGCAAATTTTTCAAGGAAACAATTTGAAGAGGCAAGTTTCTCTGTTTTACTTACAAAAAACGAAAACAAAACGGACGTAGATAAAAGCTCAATATCGGGAATTATTAGACGCATGCAAATCCAAACTACAAAAAGGTATCACCACCCAACACTCAAAATGCCATCAGTAAAAAGTCTACAAACAATAAATGCTGAAGGGCCTTTAGAGATCCGTGTACCCTCTAGTTGCTGGTCGGATGTAAACTGGTAACAGCCAGTAGTGAGAACCGAATGGAGGTGCGTTGAAAGGTAAAAATGGAACTACCATATGATCTAGTAGGCCCACTGCTGGGCCTTACCCCGGAGAAGACCAGAATCCAAAAGACACAGGCTGGCAATCCTGCACTGCACCAATATTTAGCAGAGCCAAGACTTGGAAGTAACCAAAATGTCCATCTACAGATGAATGTAAAAAGAAGAAGTGGTCCATGTACACAATGCAATATTCGCTATGGAAAAGTATGCAACACTGCTCTTTGCAGCACCATAGATGAGCCTAGAGATAATCACAGAACATGAGGTAAGTCGGAAAGCAGACGACAAATAACCTGTGATATCACTCCTACGTGTTACCTAACAACTGACACATATGAACATATTTCCACAGAGAAAGACTCTCACAGACTTAGAAAACAAACTATGGTTATCTAAAGGGAAAGGTGGGAGGAATGGATACATTAAGATTAGGGTTACCATACGTATACAAATACATATCCAACACATGTATCAAAAAGACCGACCATATACCAAGGGAGGTCTACTGAACGCTCTGTAATAATTCACACAGGGGCTTGCCTGGTGGCACCGTGGTGAAGAATCCGCCTGCCAATGCAGGGGACACAGGTTCGATCCCTGGTTCGGGAAGATCCCACATGCTGCAGAGCAACTAAGCCCGTGCACCACCACTAATGAGCCAACGCTCTGGAGCCCATGAGCCATAACTACTGAGCCCATGCGCCACAACTACTGAAGACTGCACGCCTAGAGCCCGTGCTCCACAACAAGAGAAGCCACTGCAGTGAGAACCCTGTGCACCACAATGGAGAGGAGCCCTCACTCACCGCAACTAGAGAATGCCCACAGGCAGCAACGAAGATCCAACTCAGCCAAAAATAAATAAATAAATAAAATAAATTTATAAAAAAATAATAGTAATTTACATGGGAAGAGGATCTTTACATGAATAGATATATATATAATGTTCAATTGAACCTGATTGTGTACACGCAGTACAAACACTATTCTACTCATTACCCCAATTTAAAAAATGAAAACCACAAACAACAATTAATGAGACATAAAGTTATTGAGTATTTCCCCGGCACATTCCATTCTAATTTACAACCTAGGAACACAACTTTCAGGAAGGCCCTGCCGCCCTCGTAACTAGATTTGGGAATGGAGAAATGCTGCCGCCTTGTGACCGTTTCCCACAACGGCAGCTTTGAACACAGGGCCAACGGTCATTTAAGATTCACAGTAATTGTAGGGCTGTAAATGACACGTGTGCTCAAAAAAGGTCCTGGGGTAGGTAATGGCCAAAAAAGTTCACAACACGGAAAATGTTTCAAGAAAACAGTTTGAAGAGGTACGTCTTACTCACTCTGTTATTTCAAAAAAAGAAGAACATGGATAAAAGCTCAATATCTGGAATTATTGGTTGGATGCAAATCCAAACTACAAAAAGATTTCGCCACCCAATATTCAAAATGCCATCCGTAAAAAGTCTGCAAACAATGAATGCTGACGGGTTGGTGGAGAAATCCATACCCACTATGCAGTTGGTTGGATGTAAACTGGTAAGAGCTAATCATGAGAACAGAATGGAGCTGCATTTAAAACGTAAACACTGAGCTACCATATGATGCGGCCGATCCCCTAATGGGCCTATACCCTTGGAAGACCAGAATCGGAAAGGCACAGGCAGGCAAACATGCACTGCAGCAATACTTACAATAGCCAAGACATGCAAGCAAACAAAATGTCCATCAACAGATAAATGGACAAAGAAGAAGTGGTATACGTACCGAATGGAATAGTAGCCTCGGAAGAAAAATGAACAATGCCGCTTTCAGGACTACAGATGAGCCTAGAAATAATCATCCTACGTTATGTAAATCAAAAGGGAATGACAAATATTCTATGATATCATTTATACATGTTATCCTAAGATTGCTACCAATGAACATATTTCCACAGAAAAAGACACACACAGACTTATGAAACAAACTAATGGTTAACCAAAATGAAAGCTGGGAGGATGGAAAAATTAGGATTATGGGGGTAGCATACATATACTTATGTATGTTAAATGTATATAAACATATAACATATAAACTACATGAAATATATTATCACCAATACATATAAAATATATAATGACAAAACACCTACCAAATACCAAGGGAGGTCTACTCAACATTCTGTAATAACATACACGGTAACAGGATCCGAAGATGAACAGACATATGTATGAATCATTGAGCAGATTCTGTAGAGCCAGACAATCACAACACTCTAATCAAATTTACTCCGATAAGAAATAGAAATTAAATTTAAATAACAAACATAAGTAAGGAGACATAAACTTCTGGGGGCTTGTCCCAGCACATTCAACTCTAATTTACAACCGAGGAAGACTCTGTTGTCCAGGAAGACTCTGTTGCCCTAGTAACAAGAGCTGAGAACGTAATAATGCTGCCGCCTTGTGGCTGTTTCCCACAACAGCAGCTTTAAACCCAGTGCTAATGGTCGCTTAATAGTCACAAGGACTGCAGGGCTGTAAATGACACCTGCCCTCAAAAAATGCCCTGGCGTAGGGAATAGGCAAGAAAATTCAACACATGACAAATTTTTCAAGAAGTCAATATGAAGAGGGACGTTGTACTCACTCTGTAAAAAAAGGAAAAGGAAAAAAGGACATGCCTAAAGCTCAGTATAAGGAATTATTAGCCACATGCAAATCCAACCTCCAAAAAGGTTTCAGCTCACACCAGTCAAACGACCACCAGCCAGAAGTCTACAAACTATCAATGCTGAAGGGGTTTTAGAGAAATGTGTACCTTCTAGCTGCTGGTGGGATGTTACCGGGTAACAACACTAAGGAAAACTGAATGGAGCTGCTTTAAAAGGTAAAAATTGAGCTACCATATGATGCGGCAGGGCACCTTCTGTGCCTGTAACTTAAGACCACCAGAATCGGAAAGACAGAGGCAGACAAGTGTGCACTGCAGCAATATTTAAATAGCCAAGACATGGAAGCAAATAAAGGTCCATAAACAGATGAATGGACAAAGAAGAAGTGGTATATGTACAGAATGCAATATTAGCCACGAAAAAAAAGTAAAAGAATGGCATATGCAGCACCACTTAATCACACAACGTGAAGTAAGTCAGAATGCGAAAGAGAAATGTCCTATGATATCACTGATGTTATCTGAAAATTCATAAAAAGGAACGTATTTCCATAGAGAAAGACAATCTCAGATTGAGAAGACAAACTTACGGTTAAGCCAAAGAAAAGGTGTGAGGAGTGGATAAATTAGGATATTGGGGTTAACAAACATATACTAATACATATAAAATATATAAACCCCAAACACCTATGGAATACCATGAGTGGTCTACTGAACACTCTTTAATAACTTTCATGGAAAAGGACACAAAGATCAATAGATATATGTTTATGTGTAAATGAACAAGATTCTTTACACCTAGAACAAAAGACATTTTTCAATCCAATTTGCTCTCATAAAAACTAAAACTTAAAGACACAAACAAGAATTAAGGAGGCTCAAACTTATGGGGGTTTGTCCGGGCACATTCCACTCTAATCTGCAACCTAAAAGCACAACTTGCAGCAAGGTTCTGTTTCCCTAGCAAGCAGAGTTGGCAACGTAGAAATGCTGCCACCCTAAGGCCGTTTCCTCAAACAGCACCTTTAAATCCACTGCTAATGGTCACTAAGATTCACAAGGACTGCAGGGCTGTAAATGACTCATGCCCTCAAAAAATGTCCTGGGGTAGGGAATGGACAAAAAAATCCAAACGCGCCAAATTTTTCAGGAAGGCAATTTGAAGTTGCAAGTTTAGCTCAATCGTAAAAAAAAATGAAAAGGACATTGATAAACACAAAACAACAGGAATTATTAGACGCATGCAAATCCAAACTACACAAAGCTATCACCTCACACCAGTCACAATGACCATCAGCAAAAAGTCAACAAACAATAGATGTTGAAGAAGTTGTGGAGAATAGCGTAACCCCTCGGTCTAAGTGGGATGTAAACTGGTAACAGCCAATAACAGGAACAGAATGGCAGTGCGTTTCAAGGTAAAAATTGAGTTACCATATGATCCAGAAGGCCCACGATTGGGCCTGTCACCTGCGGAAGCCAGAATCAAAACGACCCAGGATGGAAAATCGTGTATTGCAGCAGTATTTACAATAGCCAAGACATGGAAGCAACAAAAATGTCCATCATCAGATGAACGGGCGAAAAAGTGGTCCATGTACACAATGCAATATTAGACACAGAAAAGAATGAAACAATGCCGTTTGCAGCACCATAGATGAGGCCACAGATAATCACACAACTTGAAGTAAGTCAGAAAGCGAGAGACACATATCCTATGATGGCACGTATAGGTGTTATCTAAAAGTTGATAGGAATGAACCTATTTGCACAGAGAAGGACACTCACGTGTTCAGGAAACAAGCTTGTGGTTCACCAAAGGGAAAGGTGTGAGGAATGTACAACGGAGGATATTGGGTTTAACAGACATATGCTAATACTTATAAAATATATAATCATCAAAGACATACCGAATACCAAGAGAGGGCTACACAACATTCTGTAATAACCTATATGGAACGGGATCCAAACATGAAAAGATATATGTATCAATGAAAGGGATTCTGTACACCTAGGACAAACACAACATTGCAATCAAATTTGATCTGAGAAAAATGAAAATTAAATTAAGAATACCAACAACAAATAAGAAGACATAGTTTTTGGGGGTTTGTCCTGGCACATTCCACTTTACTTTACAACCTACAAACAGGACTTCCAGGAAGGCTCTGTTGCCCTAGAAACCAGAGTTGGGAATATAGAAATGCTGCCTCCTTGTGGCCGTGTCCTGCAACAGCATCTTTAAACCCAGAGCTAATGGTCATGTAATATTCACAATTACTACAGGGCTGTAAATGACACCTGCCCTCAAAAAATGTCCTGGTGCAGGTAATGGCCACAGGAATCCAGAACATGGCAAATTTTTCAAGGAAACAATTTGAAGAGGCAAGTTTCTCTGTTTTACTTACAAAAAACGAAAACAAAACGGACGTAGATAAAAGCTCAATATCGGGAATTATTAGACGCATGCAAATCCAAACTACAAAAAGGTATCACCACCCAACACTCAAAATGCCATCAGTAAAAAGTCTACAAACAATAAATGCTGAAGGGCCTTTAGAGATCCGTGTACCCTCTAGTTGCTGGTCGGATGTAAACTGGTAACAGCCAGTAGTGAGAACCGAATGGAGGTGCGTTGAAAGGTAAAAATGGAACTACCATATGATCTAGTAGGCCCACTGCTGGGCCTTACCCCGGAGAAGACCAGAATCCAAAAGACACAGGCTGGCAATCCTGCACTGCACCAATATTTAGCAGAGCCAAGACTTGGAAGTAACCAAAATGTCCATCTACAGATGAATGTAAAAAGAAGAAGTGGTCCATGTACACAATGCAATATTCGCTATGGAAAAGTATGCAACACTGCTCTTTGCAGCACCATAGATGAGCCTAGAGATAATCACAGAACATGAGGTAAGTCGGAAAGCAGACGACAAATAACCTGTGATATCACTCCTACGTGTTACCTAACAACTGACACATATGAACATATTTCCACAGAGAAAGACTCTCACAGACTCAGAAAACAAACTATGGTTATCTAAAGGGAAAGGTGGGAGGAATGGATACATTAAGATTAGGGTTACCATACGTATACAAATACATATCCAACACATGTATCAAAAAGACCGACCATATACCAAGGGAGGTCTACTGAACGCTCTGTAATAATTCACACAGGGGCTTGCCTGGTGGCACCGTGGTGAAGAATCCGCCTGCCAATGCAGGGGACACAGGTTCGATCCCCGGTTCGGGAAGATCCCACATGCTGCAGAGCAACTAAGCCCGTGCACCACCACTAATGAGCCAACGCTCTGGAGCCCATGAGCCATAACTACTGAGCCCATGCGCCACAACTACTGAAGACTGCACGCCTAGAGCCCGTGCTCCACAACAAGAGAAGCCACTGCAGTGAGAACCCTGTGCACCACAATGGAGAGGAGCCCTCACTCACCGCAACTAGAGAATGCCCACAGGCAGCAACGAAGATCCAACTCAGCCAAAAATAAATAAATAAATAAAATAAATTTATAAAAAAATAATAGTAATTTACATGGGAAGAGGATCTTTACATGAATAGATATATATATAATGTTCAATTGAACCTGATTGTGTACACGCAGTACAAACACTATTCTACTCATTACCCCAATTTAAAAAATGAAAACCACAAACAACAATTAATGAGACATAAAGTTATTGAGTATTTCCCCGGCACATTCCATTCTAATTTACAACCTAGGAACACAACTTTCAGGAAGGCCCTGCCGCCCTCGTAACTAGATTTGGGAATGGAGAAATGCTGCCGCCTTGTGACCGTTTCCCACAACGGCAGCTTTGAACACAGGGCCAACGGTCATTTAAGATTCACAGTAATTGTAGGGCTGTAAATGACACGTGTGCTCAAAAAAGGTCCTGGGGTAGGTAATGGCCAAAAAAGTTCACAACACGGAAAATGTTTCAAGAAAACAGTTTGAAGAGGTACGTCTTACTCACTCTGTTATTTCAAAAAAAGAAGAACATGGATAAAAGCTCAATATCTGGAATTATTGGTTGGATGCAAATCCAAACTACAAAAAGATTTCGCCACCCAATATTCAAAATGCCATCCGTAAAAAGTCTGCAAACAATGAATGCTGACGTGTTGGTGGAGAAATCCATACCCACTACGCAGTTGGTTGGATGTAAACTGGTAAGAGCTAATCATGAGAACAGAATGGAGCTGCATTTAAAACGTAAACACTGAGCTACCATATGATGCGGCCGATCCCCTAATGGGCCTATACCCTTGGAAGACCAGAATCGGAAAGGCACAGGCAGGCAAACATGCACTGCAGCAATACTTACAATAGCCAAGACATGCAAGCAAACAAAATGTCCATCAACAGATAAATGGACAAAGAAGAAGTGGTATACGTACCGAATGGAATAGTAGCCTCGGAAGAAAAATGAACAATGCCGCTTTCAGGACTACAGATGAGCCTAGAAATAATCATCCTACGTTATGTAAATCAAAAGGGAATGACAAATATTCTATGATATCATTTATACATGTTATCCTAAGATTGCTACCAATGAACATATTTCCACAGAAAAAGACACACACAGACTTATGAAACAAACTAATGGTTAACCAAAATGAAAGCTGGGAGGATGGAAAAATTAGGATTATGGGGGTAGCATACATATACTTATGTATGTTAAATGTATATAAACATATAACATATAAACTACATGAAATATATTATCACCAATACATATAAAATATATAATGACAAAACACCTACCAAATACCAAGGGAGGTCTACTCAACATTCTGTAATAACATACACGGTAACAGGATCCGAAGATGAACAGACATATGTATGAATCATTGAGCAGATTCTGTAGAGCCAGACAATCACAACTCTCTAATCAAATTTACTCCGATAAGAAATAGAAATTAAATTTAAATAACAAACATAAGTAAGGAGACATAAACTTCTGGGGGCTTGTCCCAGCACATTCAACTCTAATTTACAACCGAGGAAGACTCTGTTGTCCAGGAAGACTCTGTTGCCCTAGTAACAAGAGCTGAGAACGTAATAATGCTGCCGCCTTGTGGCTGTTTCCCACAACAGCAGCTTTAAACCCAGTGCTAATGGTCGCTTAATAGTCACAAGGACTGCAGGGCTGTAAATGACACCTGCCCTCAAAAAATGCCCTGGGGTAGGGAATAGGCAAGAAAATTCAACACATGACAAATTTTTCAAGAAGTCAATATGAAGAGGGACGTTGTACTCACTCTGTAAAAAAAGGAAAAGGAAAAAAGGACATGCCTAAAGCTCAGTATAAGGAATTATTAGCCACATGCAAATCCAACCTCCAAAAAGGTTTCAGCTCACACCAGTCAAATGACCACCAGCCAGAAGTCTACAAACTATCAATGCTGAAGGGGTTTTAGAGAAATGTGTACCTTCTAGCTGCTGGTGGGATGTTACCGGGTAACAACACTAAGGAAAACTGAATGGAGCTGCTTTAAAAGGTAAAAATTGAGCTACCATATGATGCGGCAGGGCACCTTCTGTGCCTGTAACCTAAGACCACCAGAATCGGAAAGACAGAGGCAGACAAGTGTGCACTGCAGCAATATTTAAATAGCCAAGACATGGAAGCAAATAAAGGTCCATAAACAGATGAATGGACAAAGAAGAAGTGGTATATGTACAGAATGCAATATTAGCCACGAAAAAAAAGTAAAAGAATGGCATATGCAGCAACACTTAATCACACAACGTGAAGTAAGTCAGAATGCGAAAGAGAAATGTCCTATGATATCACTGATGTTATCTGAAAATTCATAAAAAGGAACGTATTTCCATAGAGAAAGACAATCTCAGATTGAGAAGACAAACTTACGGTTAAGCCAAAGAAAAGGTGTGAGGAGTGGATAAATTAGGATATTGGGGTTAACAAACATATACTAATACATATAAAATATATAAACCCCAAACACCTATGGAATACCATGAGTGGTCTACTGAACACTCTGTAATAACCTTCATGGAAAAGGACACAAAGATCAATAGATATATGTTTATGTGTAAATGAACAAGATTCTTTACACCTAGAACAAAAGACATTTTTCAATCCAATTTGCTCTCATAAAAACTAAAACTTAAAGACACAAACAAGAATTAAGGAGGCTCAAACTTATGGGGGTTTGTCCGGGCACATTCCACTCTAATCTGCAACCTAAAAGCACAACTTGCAGCAAGGTTCTGTTTCCCTAGCAAGCAGAGTTGGCAACGTAGAAATGCTGCCACCCTAAGGCCGTTTCCTCAAACAGCACCTTTAAATCCACTGCTAATGGTCACTAAGATTCACAAGGACTGCAGGGCTGTAAATGACTCATGCCCTCAAAAAATGTCCTGGGGTAGGGAATGGACAAAAAAATCCAAACGCGCCAAATTTTTCAGGAAGGCAATTTGAAGTTGCAAGTTTAGCTCAATCGTAAAAAAAAATGAAAAGGACATTGATAAACACAAAACAACAGGAATTATTAGACGCATGCAAATCCAAACTACACAAAGCTATCACCTCACACCAGTCACAATGACCATCAGCAAAAAGTCAACAAACAATAGATGTTGAAGAAGTTGTGGAGAATAGCGTAACCCCTCGGTCTAAGTGGGATGTAAACTGGTAACAGCCAATAACAGGAACAGAATGGCAGTGCGTTTCAAGGTAAAAATTGAGTTACCATATGATCCAGAAGGCCCACGATTGGGCCTGTCACCTGCGGAAGCCAGAATCAAAACGACCCAGGATGGAAAATCGTGTATTGCAGCAGTATTTACAATAGCCAAGACATGGAAGCAACAAAAATGTCCATCATCAGATGAACGGGCGAAAAAGTGGTCCATGTACACAATGCAATATTAGACACAGAAAAGAATGAAACAATGCCGTTTGCAGCACCATAGATGAGGCCACAGATAATCACACAACTTGAAGTAAGTCAGAAAGCGAGAGACACATATCCTATGATGGCACGTATAGGTGTTATCTAAAAGTTGATAGGAATGAACCTATTTGCACAGAGAAGGACACTCACGTGTTCAGGAAACAAGCTTGTGGTTCACCAAAGGGAAAGGTGTGAGGAATGTACAACGGAGGATATTGGGTTTAACAGACATATGCTAATACTTATAAAATATATAATCATCAAAGACATACCGAATACCAAGAGAGGGCTACACAACATTCTGTAATAACCTATATGGAACGGGATCCAAACATGAAAAGATATATGTATCAATGAAAGGGATTCTGTACACCTAGGACAAACACAACATTGCAATCAAATTTGATCTGAGAAAAATGAAAATTAAATTAAGAATACCAACAACAAATAAGAAGACATAGTTTTGGGGGGTTTGTCCTGGCACATTCCACTTTACTTTACAACCTACAAACAGGACTTCCAGGAAGGCTCTGTTGCCCTAGAAACCAGAGTTGGGAATATAGAAATGCTGCCTCCTTGTGGCCGTGTCCTGCAACAGCATCTTTAAACCCAGAGCTAATGGTCATGTAATATTCACAATTACTACAGGGCTGTAAATGACACCTGCCCTCAAAAAATGTCCTGGTGCAGGTAATGGCCACAGGAATCCAGAACATGGCAAATTTTTCAAGGAAACAATTTGAAGAGGCAAGTTTCTCTGTTTTACTTACAAAAAACGAAAACAAAACGGACGTAGATAAAAGCTCAATATCGGGAATTATTAGACGCATGCAAATCCAAACTACAAAAAGGTATCACCACCCAACACTCAAAATGCCATCAGTAAAAAGTCTACAAACAATAAATGCTGAACGGCCTTTAGAGATCCGTGTACCCTCTAGTTGCTGGTCGGATGTAAACTGGTAACAGCCAGTAGTGAGAACCGAATGGAGGTGCGTTGAAAGGTAAAAATGGAACTACCATATGATCTAGTAGGCCCACTGCTGGGCCTTACCCCGGAGAAGACCAGAATCCAAAAGACACAGGCTGGCAATCCTGCACTGCACCAATATTTAGCAGAGCCAAGACTTGGAAGTAACCAAAATGTCCATCTACAGATGAATGTAAAAAGAAGAAGTGGTCCATGTACACAATGCAATATTCGCTATGGAAAAGTATGCAACACTGCTCTTTGCAGCACCATAGATGAGCCTAGAGATAATCACAGAACATGAGGTAAGTCGGAAAGCAGACGACAAATAACCTGTGATATCACTCCTACGTGTTACCTAACAACTGACACATATGAACATATTTCCACAGAGAAAGACTCTCACAGACTCAGAAAACAAACTATGGTTATCTAAAGGGAAAGGTGGGAGGAATGGATACATTAAGATTAGGGTTACCATACGTATACAAATACATATCCAACACATGTATCAAAAAGACCGACCATATACCAAGGGAGGTCTACTGAACGCTCTGTAATAATTCACACAGGGGCTTGCCTGGTGGCACCGTGGTGAAGAATCCGCCTGCCAATGCAGGGGACACAGGTTCGATCCCCGGTTCGGGAAGATCCCACATGCTGCAGAGCAACTAAGCCCGTGCACCACCACTAATGAGCCAACGCTCTGGAGCCCATGAGCCATAACTACTGAGCCCATGCGCCACAACTACTGAAGACTGCACGCCTAGAGCCCGTGCTCCACAACAAGAGAAGCCACTGCAGTGAGAACCCTGTGCACCACAATGGAGAGGAGCCCTCACTCACCGCAACTAGAGAATGCCCACAGGCAGCAACGAAGATCCAACTCAGCCAAAAATAAATAAATAAATAAAATAAATTTATAAAAAAATAATAGTAATTTACATGGGAAGAGGATCTTTACATGAATAGATATATATATAATGTTCAATTGAACCTGATTGTGTACACGCAGTACAAACACTATTCTACTCATTACCCCAATTTAAAAAATGAAAACCACAAACAACAATTAATGAGACATAAAGTTATTGAGTATTTCCCCGGCACATTCCATTCTAATTTACAACCTAGGAACACAACTTTCAGGAAGGCCCTGCCGCCCTCGTAACTAGATTTGGGAATGGAGAAATGCTGCCGCCTTGTGACCGTTTCCCACAACGCCAGCTTTGAACACAGGGCCAACGGTCATTTAAGATTCACAGTAATTGTAGGGCTGTAAATGACACGTGTGCTCAAAAAAGGTCCTGGGGTAGGTAATGGCCAAAAAAGTTCACAACACGGAAAATGTTTCAAGAAAACAGTTTGAAGAGGTACGTCTTACTCACTCTGTTATTTCAAAAAAAGAAGAACATGGATATAAGCTCAATATCTGGAATTATTGGTTGGATGCAAATCCAAACTACAAAAAGATTTCGCCACCCAATATTCAAAATGCCATCCGTAAAAAGTCTGCAAACAATGAATGCTGACGGGTTGGTGGAGAAATCCATACCCACTACGCAGTTGGTTGGATGTAAACTGGTAAGAGCTAATCATGAGAACAGAATGGAGCTGCATTTAAAACGTAAACACTGAGCTACCATATGATGCGGCCGATCCCCTAATGGGCCTATACCCTTGGAAGACCAGAATCGGAAAGGCACAGGCAGGCAAACATGCACTGCAGCAATACTTACAATAGCCAAGACATGCAAGCAAACAAAATGTCCATCAACAGATAAATGGACAAAGAAGAAGTGGTATACGTACCGAATGGAATAGTAGCCTCGGAAGAAAAATGAACAATGCCGCTTTCAGGACTACAGATGAGCCTAGAAATAAGCATCCTACGTTATGTAAATCAAAAGGGAATGACAAATATTCTATGATATCATTTATACATGTTATCCTAAGATTGCTACCAATGAACATATTTCCACAGAAAAAGACACACACAGACTTATGAAACAAACTAATGGTTAACCAAAATGAAAGCTGGGAGGATGGAAAAATTAGGATTATGGGGGTAGCATACATATACTTATGTATGTTAAATGTATATAAACATATAACATATAAACTACATGAAATATATTATCACCAATACATATAAAATATATAATGACAAAACACCTACCAAATACCAAGGGAGGTCTACTCAACATTCTGTAATAACATACACGGTAACAGGATCCGAAGATGAACAGACATATGTATGAATCATTGAGCAGATTCTGTAGAGCCAGACAATCACAACTCTCTAATCAAATTTACTCCGATAAGAAATAGAAATTAAATTTAAATAACAAACATAAGTAAGGAGACATAAACTTCTGGGGGCTTGTCCCAGCACATTCAACTCTAATTTACAACCGAGGAAGACTCTGTTGTCCAGGAAGACTCTGTTGCCCTAGTAACAAGAGCTGAGAACGTAATAATGCTGCCGCCTTGTGGCTGTTTCCCACAACAGCAGCTTTAAACCCAGTGCTAATGGTCGCTTAATAGTCACAAGGACTGCAGGGCTGTAAATGACACCTGCCCTCAAAAAATGCCCTGGCGTAGGGAATAGGCAAGAAAATTCAACACATGACAAATTTTTCAAGAAGTCAATATGAAGAGGGACGTTGTACTCACTCTGTAAAAAAAGGAAAAGGAAAAAAGGACATGCCTAAAGCTCAGTATAAGGAATTATTAGCCACATGCAAATCCAACCTCCAAAAAGGTTTCAGCTCACACCAGTCAAATGACCACCAGCCAGAAGTCTACAAACTATCAATGCTGAAGGGGTTTTAGAGAAATGTGTACCTTCTAGCTGCTGGTGGGATGTTACCGGGTAACAACACTAAGGAAAACTGAATGGAGCTGCTTTAAAAGGTAAAAATTGAGCTACCATATGATGCGGCAGGGCACCTTCTGTGCCTGTAACCTAAGACCACCAGAATCGGAAAGACAGAGGCAGACAAGTGTGCACTGCAGCAATATTTAAATAGCCAAGACATGGAAGCAAATAAAGGTCCATAAACAGATGAATGGACAAAGAAGAAGTGGTATATGTACAGAATGCAATATTAGCCACGAAAAAAAAGTAAAAGAATGGCATATGCAGCAACACTTAATCACACAACGTGAAGTAAGTCAGAATGCGAAAGAGAAATGTCCTATGATATCACTGATGTTATCTGAAAATTCATAAAAAGGAACGTATTTCCATAGAGAAAGACAATCTCAGATTGAGAAGACAAACTTACGGTTAAGCCAAAGAAAAGGTGTGAGGAGTGGATAAATTAGGATATTGGGGTTAACAAACATATACTAATACATATAAAATATATAAACCCCAAACACCTATGGAATACCATGAGTGGTCTACTGAACACTCTGTAATAACCTTCATGGAAAAGGACACAAAGATCAATAGATATATGTTTATGTGTAAATGAACAAGATTCTTTACACCTAGAACAAAAGACATTTTTCAATCCAATTTGCTCTCATAAAAACTAAAACTTAAAGACACAAACAAGAATTAAGGAGGCTCAAACTTATGGGGGTTTGTCCGGGCACATTCCACTCTAATCTGCAACCTAAAAGCACAACTTGCAGCAAGGTTCTGTTTCCCTAGCAAGCAGAGTTGGCAACGTAGAAATGCTGCCACCCTAAGGCCGTTTCCTCAAACAGCACCTTTAAATCCACTGCTAATGGTCACTAAGATTCACAAGGACTGCAGGGCTGTAAATGACTCATGCCCTCAAAAAATGTCCTGGGGTAGGGAATGGACAAAAAAATCCAAACGCGCCAAATTTTTCAGGAAGGCAATTTGAAGTTGCAAGTTTAGCTCAATCGTAAAAAAAAATGAAAAGGACATTGATAAACACAAAACAACAGGAATTATTAGACGCATGCAAATCCAAACTACACAAAGCTATCACCTCACACCAGTCACAATGACCATCAGCAAAAAGTCAACAAACACTAGATGTTGAAGAAGTTGTGGAGAATAGCGTAACCCCTCGGTCTAAGTGGGATGTAAACTGGTAACAGCCAATAACAGGAACAGAATGGCAGTGCGTTTCAAGGTAAAAATTGAGTTACCATATGATCCAGAAGGCCCACGATTGGGCCTGTCACCTGCGGAAGCCAGAATCAAAACGACCCAGGATGGAAAATCGTGTATTGCAGCAGTATTTACAATAGCCAAGACATGGAAGCAACAAAAATGTCCATCATCAGATGAACGGGCGAAAAAGTGGTCCATGTACACAATGCAATATTAGACACAGAAAAGAATGAAACAATGCCGTTTGCAGCACCATAGATGAGGCCACAGATAATCACACAACTTGAAGTAAGTCAGAAAGCGAGAGACACATATCCTATGATGGCACGTATAGGTGTTATCTAAAAGTTGATAGGAATGAACCTATTTGCACAGAGAAGGACACTCACGTGTTCAGGAAACAAGCTTGTGGTTCACCAAAGGGAAAGGTGTGAGGAATGTACAACGGAGGATATTGGGTTTAACAGACATATGCTAATACTTATAAAATATATAATCATCAAAGACATACCGAATACCAAGAGAGGGCTACACAACATTCTGTAATAACCTATATGGAACGGGATCCAAACATGAAAAGATATATGTATCAATGAAAGGGATTCTGTACACCTAGGACAAACACAACATTGCAATCAAATTTGATCTGAGAAAAATGAAAATTAAATTAAGAATACCAACAACAAATAAGAAGACATAGTTTTTGGGGGTTTGTCCTGGCACATTCCACTTTACTTTACAACCTACAAACAGGACTTCCAGGAAGGCTCTGTTGCCCTAGAAACCAGAGTTGGGAATATAGAAATGCTGCCTCCTTGTGGCCGTGTCCTGCAACAGCATCTTTTAACCCAGAGCTAATGCTCATGTAATATTCACAATTACTACAGGGCTGTAAATGACACCTGCCCTCAAAAAATGTCCTGGTGCAGGTAATGGCCACAGGAATCCAGAACATGGCAAATTTTTCAAGGAAACAATTTGAAGAGGCAAGTTTCTCTGTTTTACTTACAAAAAACGAAAACAAAACGGACGTAGATAAAAGCTCAATATCGGGAATTATTAGACGCATGCAAATCCAAACTACAAAAAGGTATCACCACCCAACACTCAAAATGCCATCAGTAAAAAGTCTACAAACAATAAATGCTGAACGGCCTTTAGAGATCCGTGTACCCTCTAGTTGCTGGTCGGATGTAAACTGGTAACAGCCAGTAGTGAGAACCGAATGGAGGTGCGTTGAAAGGTAAAAATGGAACTACCATATGATCTAGTAGGCCCACTGCTGGGCCTTACCCCGGAGAAGACCAGAATCCAAAAGACACAGGCTGGCAATCCTGCACTGCACCAATATTTAGCAGAGCCAAGACTTGGAAGTAACCAAAATGTCCATCTACAGATGAATGTAAAAAGAAGAAGTGGTCCATGTACACAATGCAATATTCGCTATGGAAAAGTATGCAACACTGCTCTTTGCAGCACCATAGATGAGCCTAGAGATAATCACAGAACATGAGGTAAGTCGGAAAGCAGACGACAAATAACCTGTGATATCACTCCTACGTGTTACCTAACAACTGACACATATGAACATATTTCCACAGAGAAAGACTCTCACAGACTCAGAAAACAAACTATGGTTATCTAAAGGGAAAGGTGGGAGGAATGGATACATTAAGATTAGGGTTACCATACGTATACAAATACATATCCAACACATGTATCAAAAAGACCGACCATATACCAAGGGAGGTCTACTGAACGCTCTGTAATAATTCACACAGGGGCTTGCCTGGTGGCACCGTGGTGAAGAATCCGCCTGCCAATGCAGGGGACACAGGTTCGATCCCCGGTTCGGGAAGATCCCACATGCTGCAGAGCAACTAAGCCCGTGCACCACCACTAATGAGCCAACGCTCTGGAGCCCATGAGCCATAACTACTGAGCCCATGCGCCACAACTACTGAAGACTGCACGCCTAGAGCCCGTGCTCCACAACAAGAGAAGCCACTGCAGTGAGAACCCTGTGCACCACAATGGAGAGGAGCCCTCACTCACCGCAACTAGAGAATGCCCACAGGCAGCAACGAAGATCCAACTCAGCCAAAAATAAATAAATAAATAAAATAAATTTATAAAAAAATAATAGTAATTTACATGGGAAGAGGATCTTTACATGAATAGATATATATATAATGTTCAATTGAACCTGATTGTGTACACGCAGTACAAACACTATTCTACTCATTACCCCAATTTAAAAAATGAAAACCACAAACAACAATTAATGAGACATAAAGTTATTGAGTATTTCCCCGGCACATTCCATTCTAATTTACAACCTAGGAACACAACTTTCAGGAAGGCCCTGCCGCCCTCGTAACTAGATTTGGGAATGGAGAAATGCTGCCGCCTTGTGACCGTTTCCCACAACGGCAGCTTTGAACACAGGGCCAACGGTCATTTAAGATTCACAGTAATTGTAGGGCTGTAAATGACACGTGTGCTCAAAAAAGGTCCTGGGGTAGGTAATGGCCAAAAAAGTTCACAACACGGAAAATGTTTCAAGAAAACAGTTTGAAGAGGTACGTCTTACTCACTCTGTTATTTCAAAAAAAGAAGAACATGGATAAAAGCTCAATATCTGGAATTATTGGTTGGATGCAAATCCAAACTACAAAAAGATTTCGCCACCCAATATTCAAAATGCCATCCGTAAAAAGTCTGCAAACAATGAATGCTGACGGGTTGGTGGAGAAATCCATACCCACTACGCAGTTGGTTGGATGTAAACTGGTAAGAGCTAATCATGAGAACAGAATGGAGCTGCATTTAAAACGTAAACACTGAGCTACCATATGATGCGGCCGATCCCCTAATGGGCCTATACCCTTGGAAGACCAGAATCGGAAAGGCACAGGCAGGCAAACATGCACTGCAGCAATACTTACAATAGCCAAGACATGCAAGCAAACAAAATGTCCATCAACAGATAAATGGACAAAGAAGAAGTGGTATACGTACCGAATGGAATAGTAGCCTCGGAAGAAAAATGAACAATGCCGCTTTCAGGACTACAGATGAGCCTAGAAATAAGCATCCTACGTTATGTAAATCAAAAGGGAATGACAAATATTCTATGATATCATTTATACATGTTATCCTAAGATTGCTACCAATGAACATATTTCCACAGAAAAAGACACACACAGACTTATGAAACAAACTAATGGTTAACCAAAATGAAAGCTGGGAGGATGGAAAAATTAGGATTATGGGGGTAGCATACATATACTTATGTATGTTAAATGTATATAAACATATAACATATAAACTACATGAAATATATTATCACCAATACATATAAAATATATAATGACAAAACACCTACCAAATACCAAGGGAGGTCTACTCAACATTCTGTAATAACATACACGGTAACAGGATCCGAAGATGAACAGACATATGTATGAATCATTGAGCAGATTCTGTAGAGCCAGACAATCACAACTCTCTAATCAAATTTACTCCGATAAGAAATAGAAATTAAATTTAAATAACAAACATAAGTAAGGAGACATAAACTTCTGGGGGCTTGTCCCAGCACATTCAACTCTAATTTACAACCGAGGAAGACTCTGTTGTCCAGGAAGACTCTGTTGCCCTAGTAACAAGAGCTGAGAACGTAATAATGCTGCCGCCTTGTGGCTGTTTCCCACAACAGCAGCTTTAAACCCAGTGCTAATGGTCGCTTAATAGTCACAAGGACTGCAGGGCTGTAAATGACACCTGCCCTCAAAAAATGCCCTGGGGTAGGGAATAGGCAAGAAAATTCAACACATGACAAATTTTTCAAGAAGTCAATATGAAGAGGGACGTTGTACTCACTCTGTAAAAAAAGGAAAAGGAAAAAAGGACATGCCTAAAGCTCAGTATAAGGAATTATTAGCCACATGCAAATCCAACCTCCAAAAAGGTTTCAGCTCACACCAGTCAAATGACCACCAGCCAGAAGTCTACAAACTATCAATGCTGAAGGGGTTTTAGAGAAATGTGTACCTTCTAGCTGCTGGTGGGATGTTACCGGGTAACAACACTAAGGAAAACTGAATGGAGCTGCTTTAAAAGGTAAAAATTGAGCTACCATATGATGCGGCAGGGCACCTTCTGTGCCTGTAACCTAAGACCACCAGAATCGGAAAGACAGAGGCAGACAAGTGTGCACTGCAGCAATATTTAAATAGCCAAGACATGGAAGCAAATAAAGGTCCATAAACAGATGAATGGACAAAGAAGAAGTGGTATATGTACAGAATGCAATATTAGCCACGAAAAAAAAGTAAAAGAATGGCATATGCAGCACCACTTAATCACACAACGTGAAGTAAGTCAGAATGCGAAAGAGAAATGTCCTATGATATCACTGATGTTATCTGAAAATTCATAAAAAGGAACGTATTTCCATAGAGAAAGACAATCTCAGATTGAGAAGACAAACTTACGGTTAAGCCAAAGAAAAGGTGTGAGGAGTGGATAAATTAGGATATTGGGGTTAACAAACATATACTAATACATATAAAATATATAAACCCCAAACACCTATGGAATACCATGAGTGGTCTACTGAACACTCTGTAATAACCTTCATGGAAAAGGACACAAAGATCAATAGATATATGTTTATGTGTAAATGAACAAGATTCTTTACACCTAGAACAAAAGACATTTTTCAATCCAATTTGCTCTCATAAAAACTAAAACTTAAAGACACAAACAAGAATTAAGGAGGCTCAAACTTATGGGGGTTTGTCCGGGCACATTCCACTCTAATCTGCAACCTAAAAGCACAACTTGCAGCAAGGTTCTGTTTCCCTAGCAAGCAGAGTTGGCAACGTAGAAATGCTGCCACCCTAAGGCCGTTTCCTCAAACAGCACCTTTAAATCCACTGCTAATGGTCACTAAGATTCACAAGGACTGCAGGGCTGTAAATGACTCATGCCCTCAAAAAATGTCCTGGGGTAGGGAATGGACAAAAAAATCCAAACGCGCCAAATTTTTCAGGAAGGCAATTTGAAGTTGCAAGTTTAGCTCAATCGTAAAAAAAAATGAAAAGGACATTGATAAACACAAAACAACAGGAATTATTAGACGCATGCAAATCCAAACTACACAAAGCTATCACCTCACACCAGTCACAATGACCATCAGCAAAAAGTCAACAAACAATAGATGTTGAAGAAGTTGTGGAGAATAGCGTAACCCCTCGGTCTAAGTGGGATGTAAACTGGTAACAGCCAATAACAGGAACAGAATGGCAGTGCGTTTCAAGGTAAAAATTGAGTTACCATATGATCCAGAAGGCCCACGATTGGGCCTGTCACCTGCGGAAGCCAGAATCAAAACGACCCAGGATGGAAAATCTTGTATTGCAGCAGTATTTACAATAGCCAAGACATGGAAGCAACAAAAATGTCCATCATCAGATGAACGGGCGAAAAAGTGGTCCATGTACACAATGCAATATTAGACACAGAAAAGAATGAAACAATGCCGTTTGCAGCACCATAGATGAGGCCACAGATAATCACACAACTTGAAGTAAGTCAGAAAGCGAGAGACACATATCCTATGATGGCACGTATAGGTGTTATCTAAAAGTTGATAGGAATGAACCTATTTGCACAGAGAAGGACACTCACGTGTTCAGGAAACAAGCTTGTGGTTCACCAAAGGGAAAGGTGTGAGGAATGTACAACGGAGGATATTGGGTTTAACAGACATATGCTAATACTTATAAAATATATAATCATCAAAGACATACCGAATACCAAGAGAGGGCTACACAACATTCTGTAATAACCTATATGGAACGGGATCCAAACATGAAAAGATATATGTATCAATGAAAGGGATTCTGTACACCTAGGACAAACACAACATTGCAATCAAATTTGATCTGAGAAAAATGAAAATTAAATTAAGAATACCAACAACAAATAAGAAGACATAGTTTTTGGGGGTTTGTCCTGGCACATTCCACTTTACTTTACAACCTACAAACAGGACTTCCAGGAAGGCTCTGTTGCCCTAGAAACCAGAGTTGGGAATATAGAAATGCTGCCTCCTTGTGGCCGTGTCCTGCAACAGCATCTTTAAACCCAGAGCTAATGGTCATGTAATATTCACAATTACTACAGGGCTGTAAATGACACCTGCCCTCAAAAAATGTCCTGGTGCAGGTAATGGCCACAGGAATCCAGAACATGGCAAATTTTTCAAGGAAACAATTTGAAGAGGCAAGTTTCTCTGTTTTACTTACAAAAAACGAAAACAAAACGGACGTAGATAAAAGCTCAATATCGGGAATTATTAGACGCATGCAAATCCAAACTACAAAAAGGTATCACCACCCAACACTCAAAATGCCATCAGTAAAAAGTCTACAAACAATAAATGCTGAAGGGCCTTTAGAGATCCGTGTACCCTCTAGTTGCTGGTCGGATGTAAAATGGTAACAGCCAGTAGTGAGAACCGAATGGAGGTGCGTTGAAAGGTAAAAATGGAACTACCATATGATCTAGTAGGCCCACTGCTGGGCCTTACCCCGGAGAAGACCAGAATCCAAAAGACACAGGCTGGCAATCCTGCACTGCACCAATATTTAGCAGAGCCAAGACTTGGAAGTAACCAAAATGTCCATCTACAGATGAATGTAAAAAGAAGAAGTGGTCCATGTACACAATGCAATATTCGCTATGGAAAAGTATGCAACACTGCTCTTTGCAGCACCATAGATGAGCCTAGAGATAATCACAGAACATGAGGTAAGTCGGAAAGCAGACGACAAATAACCTGTGATATCACTCCTACGTGTTACCTAACAACTGACACATATGAACATATTTCCACAGAGAAAGACTCTCACAGACTCAGAAAACAAACTATGGTTATCTAAAGGGAAAGGTGGGAGGAATGGATACATTAAGATTAGGGTTACCATACGTATACAAATACATATCCAACACATGTATCAAAAAGACCGACCATATACCAAGGGAGGTCTACTGAACGCTCTGTAATAATTCACACAGGGGCTTGCCTGGTGGCACCGTGGTGAAGAATCCGCCTGCCAATGCAGGGGACACAGGTTCGATCCCCGGTTCGGGAAGATCCCACATGCTGCAGAGCAACTAAGCCCGTGCACCACCACTAATGAGCCAACGCTCTGGAGCCCATGAGCCATAACTACTGAGCCCATGCGCCACAACTACTGAAGACTGCACGCCTAGAGCCCGTGCTCCACAACAAGAGAAGCCACTGCAGTGAGAACCCTGTGCACCACAATGGAGAGGAGCCCTCACTCACCGCAACTAGAGAATGCCCACAGGCAGCAACGAAGATCCAACTCAGCCAAAAATAAATAAATAAATAAAATAAATTTATAAAAAAATAATAGTAATTTACATGGGAAGAGGATCTTTACATGAATAGATATATATATAATGTTCAATTGAACCTGATTGTGTACACGCAGTACAAACACTATTCTACTCATTACCCCAATTTAAAAAATGAAAACCACAAACAACAATTAATGAGACATAAAGTTATTGAGTATTTCCCCGGCACATTCCATTCTAATTTACAACCTAGGAACACAACTTTCAGGAAGGCCCTGCCGCCCTCGTAACTAGATTTGGGAATGGAGAAATGCTGCCGCCTTGTGACCGTTTCCCACAACGGCAGCTTTGAACACAGGGCCAACGGTCATTTAAGATTCACAGTAATTGTAGGGCTGTAAATGACACGTGTGCTCAAAAAAGGTCCTGGGGTAGGTAATGGCCAAAAAAGTTCACAACACGGAAAATGTTTCAAGAAAACAGTTTGAAGAGGTACGTCTTACTCACTCTGTTATTTCAAAAAAAGAAGAACATGGATATAAGCTCAATATCTGGAATTATTGGTTGGATGCAAATCCAAACTACAAAAAGATTTCGCCACCCAATATTCAAAATGCCATCCGTAAAAAGTCTGCAAACAATGAATGCTGACGGGTTGGTGGAGAAATCCATACCCACTACGCAGTTGGTTGGATGTAAACTGGTAAGAGCTAATCATGAGAACAGAATGGAGCTGCATTTAAAACGTAAACACTGAGCTACCATATGATGCGGCCGATCCCCTAATGGGCCTATACCCTTGGAAGACCAGAATCGGAAAGGCACAGGCAGGCAAACATGCACTGCAGCAATACTTACAATAGCCAAGACATGCAAGCAAACAAAATGTCCATCAACAGATAAATGGACAAAGAAGAAGTGGTATACGTACCGAATGGAATAGTAGCCTCGGAAGAAAAATGAACAATGCCGCTTTCAGGACTACAGATGAGCCTAGAAATAAGCATCCTACGTTATGTAAATCAAAAGGGAATGACAAATATTCTATGATATCATTTATACATGTTATCCTAAGATTGCTACCAATGAACATATTTCCACAGAAAAAGACACACACAGACTTATGAAACAAACTAATGGTTAACCAAAATGAAAGCTGGGAGGATGGAAAAATTAGGATTATGGGGGTAGCATACATATACTTATGTATGTTAAATGTATATAAACATATAACATATAAACTACATGAAATATATTATCACCAATACATATAAAATATATAATGACAAAACACCTACCAAATACCAAGGGAGGTCTACTCAACATTCTGTAATAACATACACGGTAACAGGATCCGAAGATGAACAGACATATGTATGAATCATTGAGCAGATTCTGTAGAGCCAGACAATCACAACACTCTAATCAAATTTACTCCGATAAGAAATAGAAATTAAATTTAAATAACAAACATAAGTAAGGAGACATAAACTTCTGGGGGCTTGTCCCAGCACATTCAACTCTAATTTACAACCGAGGAAGACTCTGTTGTCCAGGAAGACTCTGTTGCCCTAGTAACAAGAGCTGAGAACGTAATAATGCTGCCGCCTTGTGGCTGTTTCCCACAACAGCAGCTTTAAACCCAGTGCTAATGGTCGCTTAATAGTCACAAGGACTGCAGGGCTGTAAATGACACCTGCCCTCAAAAAATGCCCTGGGGTAGGGAATAGGCAAGAAAATTCAACACATGACAAATTTTTCAAGAAGTCAATATGAAGAGGGACGTTGTACTCACTCTGTAAAAAAAGGAAAAGGAAAAAAGGACATGCCTAAAGCTCAGTATAAGGAATTATTAGCCACATGCAAATCCAACCTCCAAAAAGGTTTCAGCTCACACCAGTCAAATGACCACCAGCCAGAAGTCTACAAACTATCAATGCTGAAGGGGTTTTAGAGAAATGTGTACCTTCTAGCTGCTGGTGGGATGTTACCGGGTAACAACACTAAGGAAAACTGAATGGAGCTGCTTTAAAAGGTAAAAATTGAGCTACCATATGATGCGGCAGGGCACCTTCTGTGCCTGTAACCTAAGACCACCAGAATCGGAAAGACAGAGGCAGACAAGTGTGCACTGCAGCAATATTTAAATAGCCAAGACATGGAAGCAAATAAAGGTCCATAAACAGATGAATGGACAAAGAAGAAGTGGTATATGTACAGAATGCAATATTAGCCACGAAAAAAAAGTAAAAGAATGGCATATGCAGCACCACTTAATCACACAACGTGAAGTAAGTCAGAATGCGATAGAGAAATGTCCTATGATATCACTGATGTTATCTGAAAATTCATAAAAAGGAACGTATTTCCATAGAGAAAGACAATCTCAGATTGAGAAGACAAACTTACGGTTAAGCCAAAGAAAAGGTGTGAGGAGTGGATAAATTAGGATATTGGGGTTAACAAACATATACTAATACATATAAAATATATAAACCCCAAACACCTATGGAATACCATGAGTGGTCTACTGAACACTCTGTAATAACCTTCATGGAAAAGGACACAAAGATCAATAGATATATGTTTATGTGTAAATGAACAAGATTCTTTACACCTAGAACAAAAGACATTTTTCAATCCAATTTGCTCTCATAAAAACTAAAACTTAAAGACACAAACAAGAATTAAGGAGGCTCAAACTTATGGGGGTTTGTCCGGGCACATTCCACTCTAATCTGCAACCTAAAAGCACAACTTGCAGCAAGGTTCTGTTTCCCTAGCAAGCAGAGTTGGCAACGTAGAAATGCTGCCACCCTAAGGCCGTTTCCTCAAACAGCACCTTTAAATCCACTGCTAATGGTCACTAAGATTCACAAGGACTGCAGGGCTGTAAATGACTCATGCCCTCAAAAAATGTCCTGGGGTAGGGAATGGACAAAAAAATCCAAACGCGCCAAATTTTTCAGGAAGGCAATTTGAAGTTGCAAGTTTAGCTCAATCGTAAAAAAAAATGAAAAGGACATTGATAAACACAAAACAACAGGAATTATTAGACGCATGCAAATCCAAACTACACAAAGCTATCACCTCACACCAGTCACAATGACCATCAGCAAAAAGTCAACAAACAATAGATGTTGAAGAAGTTGTGGAGAATAGCGTAACCCCTCGGTCTAAGTGGGATGTAAACTGGTAACAGCCAATAACAGGAACAGAATGGCAGTGCGTTTCAAGGTAAAAATTGAGTTACCATATGATCCAGAAGGCCCACGATTGGGCCTGTCACCTGCGGAAGCCAGAATCAAAACGACCCAGGATGGAAAACCTTGTATTGCAGCAGTATTTACAATAGCCAAGACATGGAAGCAACAAAAATGTCCATCATCAGATGAACGGGCGAAAAAGTGGTCCATGTACACAATGCAATATTAGACACAGAAAAGAATGAAACAATGCCGTTTGCAGCACCATAGATGAGGCCACAGATAATCACACAACTTGAAGTAAGTCAGAAAGCGAGAGACACATATCCTATGATGGCACGTATAGGTGTTATCTAAAAGTTGATAGGAATGAACCTATTTGCACAGAGAAGGACACTCACGTGTTCAGGAAACAAGCTTGTGGTTCACCAAAGGGAAAGGTGTGAGGAATGTACAACGGAGGATATTGGGTTTAACAGACATATGCTAATACTTATAAAATATATAATCATCAAAGACATACCGAATACCAAGAGAGGGCTACACAACATTCTGTAATAACCTATATGGAACGGGATCCAAACATGAAAAGATATATGTATCAATGAAAGGGATTCTGTACACCTAGGACAAACACAACATTGCAATCAAATTTGATCTGAGAAAAATGAAAATTAAATTAAGAATACCAACAACAAATAAGAAGACATAGTTTTGGGGGGTTTGTCCTGGCACATTCCACTTTACTTTACAACCTACAAACAGGACTTCCAGGAAGGCTCTGTTGCCCTAGAAACCAGAGTTGGGAATATAGAAATGCTGCCTCCTTGTGGCCGTGTCCTGCAACAGCATCTTTAAACCCAGAGCTAATGGTCATGTAATATTCACAATTACTACAGGGCTGTAAATGACACCTGCCCTCAAAAAATGTCCTGGTGCAGGTAATGGCCACAGGAATCCAGAACATGGCAAATTTTTCAAGGAAACAATTTGAAGAGGCAAGTTTCTCTGTTTTACTTACAAAAAACGAAAACAAAACGGACGTAGATAAAAGCTCAATATCGGGAATTATTAGACGCATGCAAATCCAAACTACAAAAAGGTATCACCACCCAACACTCAAAATGCCATCAGTAAAAAGTCTACAAACAATAAATGCTGAACGGCCTTTAGAGATCCGTGTACCCTCTAGTTGCTGGTCGGATGTAAACTGGTAACAGCCAGTAGTGAGAACCGAATGGAGGTGCGTTGAAAAGTAAAAATGCAACTACCATATGATCTAGTAGGCCCACTGCTGGGCCTTACCCCGGAGAAGACCAGAATCCAAAAGACACAGGCTGGCAATCCTGCACTGCACCAATATTTAGCAGAGCCAAGACTTGGAAGTAACCAAAATGTCCATCTACAGATGAATGTAAAAAGAAGAAGTGGTCCATGTACACAATGCAATATTCGCTATGGAAAAGTATGCAACACTGCTCTTTGCAGCACCATAGATGAGCCTAGAGATAATCACAGAACATGAGGTAAGTCGGAAAGCAGACGACAAATAACCTGTGATATCACTCCTACGTGTTACCTAACAACTGACACATATGAACATATTTCCACAGAGAAAGACTCTCACAGACTCAGAAAACAAACTATGGTTATCTAAAGGGAAAGGTGGGAGGAATGGATACATTAAGATTAGGGTTACCATACGTATACAAATACATATCCAACACATGTATCAAAAAGACCGACCATATACCAAGGGAGGTCTACTGAACGCTCTGTAATAATTCACACAGGGGCTTGCCTGGTGGCACCGTGGTGAAGAATCCGCCTGCCAATGCAGGGGACACAGGTTCGATCCCTGGTTCGGGAAGATCCCACATGCTGCAGAGCAACTAAGCCCGTGCACCACCACTAATGAGCCAACGCTCTGGAGCCCATGAGCCATAACTACTGAGCCCATGCGCCACAACTACTGAAGACTGCACGCCTAGAGCCCGTGCTCCACAACAAGAGAAGCCACTGCAGTGAGAACCCTGTGCACCACAATGGAGAGGAGCCCTCACTCACCGCAACTAGAGAATGCCCACAGGCAGCAACGAAGATCCAACTCAGCCAAAAATAAATAAATAAATAAAATAAATTTATAAAAAAATAATAGTAATTTACATGGGAAGAGGATCTTTACATGAATAGATATATATATAATGTTCAATTGAACCTGATTGTGTACACGCAGTACAAACACTATTCTACTCATTACCCCAATTTAAAAAATGAAAACCACAAACAACAATTAATGAGACATAAAGTTATTGAGTATTTCCCCGGCACATTCCATTCTAATTTACAACCTAGGAACACAACTTTCAGGAAGGCCCTGCCGCCCTCGTAACTAGATTTGGGAATGGAGAAATGCTGCCGCCTTGTGACCGTTTCCCACAACGGCAGCTTTGAACACAGGGTCAACGGTCATTTAAGATTCACAGTAATTGTAGGGCTGTAAATGACACGTGTGCTCAAAAAAGGTCCTGGGGTAGGTAATGGCCAAAAAAGTTCACAACACGGAAAATGTTTCAAGAAAACAGTTTGAAGAGGTACGTCTTACTCACTCTGTTATTTCAAAAAAAGAAGAACATGGATAAAAGCTCAATATCAGGAATTATTGGTTGGATGCAAATCCAAACTACAAAAAGATTTCGCCACCCAATATTCAAAATGCCATCCGTAAAAAGTCTGCAAACAATGAATGCTGACGGGTTGGTGGAGAAATCCATACCCACTACGCAGTTGGTTGGATGTAAACTGGTAAGAGCTAATCATGAGAACAGAATGGAGCTGCATTTAAAACGTAAACACTGAGCTACCATATGATGCGGCCGATCCCCTAATGGGCCTATACCCTTGGAAGACCAGAATCGGAAAGGCACAGGCAGGCAAACATGCACTGCAGCAATACTTACAATAGCCAAGACATGCAAGCAAACAAAATGTCCATCAACAGATAAATGGACAAAGAAGAAGTGGTATACGTACCGAATGGAATAGTAGCCTCGGAAGAAAAATGAACAATGCCGCTTTCAGGACTACAGATGAGCCTAGAAATAATCATCCTACGTTATGTAAATCAAAAGGGAATGACAAATATTCTATGATATCATTTATACATGTTATCCTAAGATTGCTACCAATGAACATATTTCCACAGAAAAAGACACACACAGACTTATGAAACAAACTAATGGTTAACCAAAATGAAAGCTGGGAGGATGGAAAAATTAGGATTATGGGGGTAGCATACATATACTTATGTATGTTAAATGTATATAAACATATAACATATAAACTACATGAAATATATTATCACCAATACATATAAAATATATAATGACAAAACACCTACCAAATACCAAGGGAGGTCTACTCAACATTCTGTAATAACATACACGGTAACAGGATCCGAAGATGAACAGACATATGTATGAATCATTGAGCAGATTCTGTAGAGCCAGACAATCACAACACTCTAATCAAATTTACTCCGATAAGAAATAGAAATTAAATTTAAATAACAAACATAAGTAAGGAGACATAAACTTCTGGGGGCTTGTCCCAGCACATTCAAATCTAATTTACAACCGAGGAAGACTCTGTTGTCCAGGAAGACTCTGTTGCCCTAGTAACAAGAGCTGAGAACGTAATAATGCTGCCGCCTTGTGGCTGTTTCCCACAACAGCAGCTTTAAACCCAGTGCTAATGGTCGCTTAATAGTCACAAGGACTGCAGGGCTGTAAATGACACCTGCCCTCAAAAAATGCCCTGGCGTAGGGAATAGGCAAGAAAATTCAACACATGACAAATTTTTCAAGAAGTCAATATGAAGAGGGACGTTGTACTCACTCTGTAAAAAAAGGAAAAGGAAAAAAGGACATGCCTAAAGCTCAGTATAAGGAATTATTAGCCACATGCAAATCCAACCTCCAAAAAGGTTTCAGCTCACACCAGTCAAATGACCACCAGCCAGAAGTCTACAAACTATCAATGCTGAAGGGGTTTTAGAGAAATGTGTACCTTCTAGCTGCTGGTGGGATGTTACCGGGTAACAACACTAAGGAAAACTGAATGGAGCTGCTTTAAAAGGTAAAAATTGAGCTACCATATGATGCGGCAGGGCACCTTCTGTGCCTGTAACCTAAGACCACCAGAATCGGAAAGACAGAGGCAGACAAGTGTGCACTGCAGCAATATTTAAATAGCCAAGACATGGAAGCAAATAAAGGTCCATAAACAGATGAATGGACAAAGAAGAAGTGGTATATGTACAGAATGCAATATTAGCCACGAAAAAAAAGTAAAAGAATGGCATATGCAGCACCACTTAATCACACAACGTGAAGTAAGTCAGAATGCGAAAGAGAAATGTCCTATGATATCACTGATGTTATCTGAAAATTCATAAAAAGGAACGTATTTCCATAGAGAAAGACAATCTCAGATTGAGAAGACAAACTTACGGTTAAGCCAAAGAAAAGGTGTGAGGAGTGGATAAATTAGGATATTGGGGTTAACAAACATATACTAATACATATAAAATATATAAACCCCAAACACCTATGGAATACCATGAGTGGTCTACTGAACACTCTGTAATAACCTTCATGGAAAAGGACACAAAGATCAATAGATATATGTTTATGTGTAAATGAACAAGATTCTTTACACCTAGAACAAAAGACATTTTTCAATCCAATTTGCTCTCATAAAAACTAAAACTTAAAGACACAAACAAGATTTAAGGAGGCTCAAACTTATGGGGGTTTGTCCGGGCACATTCCACTCTAATCTGCAACCTAAAAGCACAACTTGCAGCAAGGTTCTGTTTCCCTAGCAAGCAGAGTTGGCAACGTAGAAATGCTGCCACCCTAAGGCCGTTTCCTCAAACAGCACCTTTAAATCCACTGCTAATGGTCACTAAGATTCACAAGGACTGCAGGGCTGTAAATGACTCATGCCCTCAAAAAATGTCCTGGGGTAGGGAATGGACAAAAAAATCCAAACGCGCCAAATTTTTCAGGAAGGCAATTTGAAGTTGCAAGTTTAGCTCAATCGTAAAAAAAAATGAAAAGGACATTGATAAACACAAAACAACAGGAATTATTAGACGCATGCAAATCCAAACTACACAAAGCTATCACCTCACACCAGTCACAATGACCATCAGCAAAAAGTCAACAAACAATAGATGTTGAAGAAGTTGTGGAGAATAGCGTAACCCCTCGGTCTAAGTGGGATGTAAACTGGTAACAGCCAATAACAGGAACAGAATGGCAGTGCGTTTCAAGGTAAAAATTGAGTTACCATATGATCCAGAAGGCCCACGATTGGGCCTGTCACCTGCGGAAGCCAGAATCAAAACGACCCAGGATGGAAAATCGTGTATTGCAGCAGTATTTACAATAGCCAAGACATGGAAGCAACAAAAATGTCCATCATCAGATGAACGGGCGAAAAAGTGGTCCATGTACACAATGCAATATTAGACACAGAAAAGAATGAAACAATGCCGTTTGCAGCACCATAGATGAGGCCACAGATAATCACACAACTTGAAGTAAGTCAGAAAGCGAGAGACACATATCCTATGATGGCACGTATAGGTGTTATCTAAAAGTTGATAGGAATGAACCTATTTGCACAGAGAAGGACACTCACGTGTTCAGGAAACAAGCTTGTGGTTCACCAAAGGGAAAGGTGTGAGGAATGTACAACGGAGGATATTGGGTTTAACAGACATATGCTAATACTTATAAAATATATAATCATCAAAGACATACCGAATACCAAGAGAGGGCTACACAACATTCTGTAATAACCTATATGGAACGGGATCCAAACATGAAAAGATATATGTATCAATGAAAGGGATTCTGTACACCTAGGACAAACACAACATTGCAATCAAATTTGATCTGAGAAAAATGAAAATTAAATTAAGAATACCAACAACAAATAAGAAGACATAGTTTTGGGGGGTTTGTCCTGGCACATTCCACTTTACTTTACAACCTACAAACAGGACTTCCAGGAAGGCTCTGTTGCCCTAGAAACCAGAGTTGGGAATATAGAAATGCTGCCTCCTTGTGGCCGTGTCCTGCAACAGCATCTTTAAACCCAGAGCTAATGGTCATGTAATATTCACAATTACTACAGGGCTGTAAATGACACCTGCCCTCAAAAAATGTCCTGGTGCAGGTAATGGCCACAGGAATCCAGAACATGGCAAATTTTTCAAGGAAACAATTTGAAGAGGCAAGTTTCTCTGTTTTACTTACAAAAAACGAAAACAAAACGGACGTAGATAAAAGCTCAATATCGGGAATTATTAGACGCATGCAAATCCAAACTACAAAAAGGTATCACCACCCAACACTCAAAATGCCATCAGTAAAAAGTCTACAAACAATAAATGCTGAAGGGCCTTTAGAGATCCGTGTACCCTCTAGTTGCTGGTCGGATGTAAACTGGTAACAGCCAGTAGTGAGAACCGAATGGAGGTGCGTTGAAAGGTAAAAATGGAACTACCATATGATCTAGTAGGCCCACTGCTGGGCCTTACCCCGGAGAAGACCAGAATCCAAAAGACACAGGCTGGCAATCCTGCACTGCACCAATATTTAGCAGAGCCAAGACTTGGAAGTAACCAAAATGTCCATCTACAGATGAATGTAAAAAGAAGAAGTGGTCCATGTACACAATGCAATATTCGCTATGGAAAAGTATGCAACACTGCTCTTTGCAGCACCATAGATGAGCCTAGAGATAATCACAGAACATGAGGTAAGTCGGAAAGCAGACGACAAATAACCTGTGATATCACTCCTACGTGTTACCTAACAACTGACACATATGAACATATTTCCACAGAGAAAGACTCTCACAGACTCAGAAAACAAACTATGGTTATCTAAAGGGAAAGGTGGGAGGAATGGATACATTAAGATTAGGGTTACCATACGTATACAAATACATATCCAACACATGTATCAAAAAGACCGACCATATACCAAGGGAGGTCTACTGAACGCTCTGTAATAATTCACACAGGGGCTTGCCTGGTGGCACCGTGGTGAAGAATCCGCCTGCCAATGCAGGGGACACAGGTTCGATCCCTGGTTCGGGGAGATCCCACATGCTGCAGAGCAACTAAGCCCGTGCACCACCACTAATGAGCCAACGCTCTGGAGCCCATGAGCCATAACTACTGAGCCCATGCGCCACAACTACTGAAGACTGCACGCCTAGAGCCCGTGCTCCACAACAAGAGAAGCCACTGCAGTGAGAACCCTGTGCACCACAATGGAGAGGAGCCCTCACTCACCGCAACTAGAGAATGCCCACAGGCAGCAACGAAGATCCAACTCAGCCAAAAATAAATAAATAAATAAAATAAATTTATAAAAAAATAATAGTAATTTACATGGGAAGAGGATCTTTACATGAATAGATATATATATAATGTTCAATTGAACCTGATTGTGTACACGCAGTACAAACACTATTCTACTCATTACCCCAATTTAAAAAATGAAAACCACAAACAACAATTAATGAGACATAAAGTTATTGAGTATTTCCCCGGCACATTCCATTCTAATTTACAACCTAGGAACACAACTTTCAGGAAGGCCCTGCCGCCCTCGTAACTAGATTTGGGAATGGAGAAATGCTGCCGCCTTGTGACCGTTTCCCACAACGGCAGCTTTGAACACAGGGCCAACGGTCATTTAAGATTCACAGTAATTGTAGGGCTGTAAATGACACGTGTGCTCAAAAAAGGTCCTGGGGTAGGTAATGGCCAAAAAAGTTCACAACACGGAAAATGTTTCAAGAAAACAGTTTGAAGAGGTACGTCTTACTCACTCTGTTATTTCAAAAAAAGAAGAACATGGATAAAAGCTCAATATCAGGAATTATTGGTTGGATGCAAATCCAAACTACAAAAAGATTTCGCCACCCAATATTCAAAATGCCATCCGTAAAAAGTCTGCAAACAATGAATGCTGACGGGTTGGTGGAGAAATCCATACCCACTACGCAGTTGGTTGGATGTAAACTGGTAAGAGCTAATCATGAGAACAGAATGGAGCTGCATTTAAAACGTAAACACTGAGCTACCATATGATGCGGCCGATCCCCTAATGGGCCTATACCCTTGGAAGACCAGAATCGGAAAGGCACAGGCAGGCAAACATGCACTGCAGCAATACTTACAATAGCCAAGACATGCAAGCAAACAAAATGTCCATCAACAGATAAATGGACAAAGAAGAAGTGGTATACGTACCGAATGGAATAGTAGCCTCGGAAGAAAAATGAACAATGCCGCTTTCAGGACTACAGATGAGCCTAGAAATAATCATCCTACGTTATGTAAATCAAAAGGGAATGACAAATATTCTATGATATCATTTATACATGTTATCCTAAGATTGCTACCAATGAACATATTTCCACAGAAAAAGACACACACAGACTTATGAAACAAACTAATGGTTAACCAAAATGAAAGCTGGGAGGATGGAAAAATTAGGATTATGGGGGTAGCATACATATACTTATGTATGTTAAATGTATATAAACATATAACATATAAACTACATGAAATATATTATCACCAATACATATAAAATATATAATGACAAAACACCTACCAAATACCAAGGGAGGTCTACTCAACATTCTGTAATAACATACACGGTAACAGGATCCGAAGATGAACAGACATATGTATGAATCATTGAGCAGATTCTGTAGAGCCAGACAATCACAACACTCTAATCAAATTTACTCCGATAAGAAATAGAAATTAAATTTAAATAACAAACATAAGTAAGGAGACATAAACTTCTGGGGGCTTGTCCCAGCACATTCAACTCTAATTTACAACCGAGGAAGACTCTGTTGTCCAGGAAGACTCTGTTGCCCTAGTAACAAGAGCTGAGAACGTAATAATGCTGCCGCCTTGTGGCTGTTTCCCACAACAGCAGCTTTAAACCCAGTGCTAATGGTCGCTTAATAGTCACAAGGACTGCAGGGCTGTAAATGACACCTGCCCTCAAAAAATGCCCTGGGGTAGGGAATAGGCAAGAAAATTCAACACATGACAAATTTTTCAAGAAGTCAATATGAAGAGGGACGTTGTACTCACTCTGTAAAAAAAGGAAAAGGAAAAAAGGACATGCCTAAAGCTCAGTATAAGGAATTATTAGCCACATGCAAATCCAACCTCCAAAAAGGTTTCAGCTCACACCAGTCAAATGACCACCAGCCAGAAGTCTACAAACTATCAATGCTGAAGGGGTTTTAGAGAAATGTGTACCTTCTAGCTGCTGGTGGGATGTTACCGGGTAACAACACTAAGGAAAACTGAATGGAGCTGCTTTAAAAGGTAAAAATTGAGCTACCATATGATGCGGCAGGGCACCTTCTGTGCCTGTAACCTAAGACCACCAGAATCGGAAAGACAGAGGCAGACAAGTGTGCACTGCAGCAATATTTAAATAGCCAAGACATGGAAGCAAATAAAGGTCCATAAACAGATGAATGGACAAAGAAGAAGTGGTATATGTACAGAATGCAATATTAGCCACGAAAAAAAAGTAAAAGAATGGCATATGCAGCACCACTTAATCACACAACGTGAAGTAAGTCAGAATGCGAAAGAGAAATGTCCTATGATATCACTGATGTTATCTGAAAATTCATAAAAAGGAACATATTTCCATAGAGAAAGACAATCTCAGATTGAGAAGACAAACTTACGGTTAAGCCAAAGAAAAGGTGTGAGGAGTGGATAAATTAGGATATTGGGGTTAACAAACATATACTAATACATATAAAATATATAAACCCCAAACACCTATGGAATACCATGAGTGGTCTACTGAACACTCTGTAATAACCTTCATGGAAAAGGACACAAAGATCAATAGATATATGTTTATGTGTAAATGAACAAGATTCTTTACACCTAGAACAAAAGACATTTTTCAATCCAATTTGCTCTCATAAAAACTAAAACTTAAAGACACAAACAAGAATTAAGGAGGCTCAAACTTATGGGGGTTTGTCCGGGCACATTCCACTCTAATCTGCAACCTAAAAGCACAACTTGCAGCAAGGTTCTGTTTCCCTAGCAAGCAGAGTTGGCAACGTAGAAATGCTGCCACCCTAAGGCCGTTTCCTCAAACAGCACCTTTAAATCCACTGCTAATGGTCACTAAGATTCACAAGGACTGCAGGGCTGTAAATGACTCATGCCCTCAAAAAATGTCCTGGGGTAGGGAATGGACAAAAAAATCCAAACGCGCCAAATTTTTCAAGAAGGCAATTTGAAGTTGCAAGTTTAGCTCAATCGTAAAAAAAAATGAAAAGGACATTGATAAACACAAAACAACAGGAATTATTAGACGCATGCAAATCCAAACTACACAAAGCTATCACCTCACACCAGTCACAATGACCATCAGCAAAATGTCAACAAACAATAGATGTTGAAGAAGTTGTGGAGAATAGCGTAACCCCTCGGTCTAAGTGGGATGTAAACTGGTAACAGCCAATAACAGGAACAGAATGGCAGTGCGTTTCAAGGTAAAAATTGAGTTACCATATGATCCAGAAGGCCCACGATTGGGCCTGTCACCTGCGAAAGCCAGAATCAAAAAGACCCAGGATGGAAAATCTTGTATTGCAGCAGTATTTACAATAGCCAAGACATGGAAGCAACAAAAATGTCCATCATCAGATGAACGGGCGAAAAAGTGGTCCATGTACACAATGCAATATTAGACACAGAAAAGAATGAAACAATGCCGTTTGCAGCACCATAGATGAGGCCACAGATAATCACACAACTTGAAGTAAGTCAGAAAGCGAGAGACACATATCCTATGATGGCACGTATAGGTGTTATCTAAAAGTTGATAGGAATGAACCTATTTGCACAGAGAAGGACACTCACGTGTTCAGGAAACAAGCTTGTGGTTCACCAAAGGGAAAGGTGTGAGGAATGTACAACGGAGGATATTGGGTTTAACAGACATATGCTAATACTTATAAAATATATAATCATCAAAGACATACCGAATACCAAGAGAGGGCTACACAACATTCTGTAATAACCTATATGGAACGGGATCCAAACATGAAAAGATATATGTATCAATGAAAGGGATTCTGTACACCTAGGACAAACACAACATTGCAATCAAATTTGATCTGAGAAAAATGAAAATTAAATTAAGAATACCAACAACAAATAAGAAGACATAGTTTTTGGGGGTTTGTCCTGGCACATTCCACTTTACTTTACAACCTACAAACAGGACTTCCAGGAAGGCTCTGTTGCCCTAGAAACCAGAGTTGGGAATATAGAAATGCTGCCTCCTTGTGGCCGTGTCCTGCAACAGCATCTTTAAACCCAGAGCTAATGGTCATGTAATATTCACAATTACTACAGGGCTGTAAATGACACCTGCCCTCAAAAAATGTCCTGGTGCAGGTAATGGCCACAGGAATCCAGAACATGGCAAATTTTTCAAGGAAACAATTTGAAGAGGCAAGTTTCTCTGTTTTACTTACAAAAAACGAAAACAAAACGGACGTAGATAAAAGCTCAATATCGGGAATTATTAGACGCATGCAAATCCAAACTACAAAAAGGTATCACCACCCAACACTCAAAATGCCATCAGTAAAAAGTCTACAAACAATAAATGCTGAAGGGCCTTTAGAGATCCGTGTACCCTCTAGTTGCTGGTCGGATGTAAACTGGTAACAGCCAGTAGTGAGAACCGAATGGAGGTGCGTTGAAAGGTAAAAATGGAACTACCATATGATCTAGTAGGCCCACTGCTGGGCCTTACCCCGGAGAAGACCAGAATCCAAAAGACACAGGCTGGCAATCCTGCACTGCACCAATATTTAGCAGAGCCAAGACTTGGAAGTAACCAAAATGTCCATCTACAGATGAATGTAAAAAGAAGAAGTGGTCCATGTACACAATGCAATATTCGCTATGGAAAAGTATGCAACACTGCTCTTTGCAGCACCATAGATGAGCCTAGAGATAATCACAGAACATGAGGTAAGTCGGAGAGCAGACGACAAATAACCTGTGATATCACTCCTACGTGTTACCTAACAACTGACACATATGAACATATTTCCACAGAGAAAGACTCTCACAGACTCAGAAAACAAACTATGGTTATCTAAAGGGAAAGGTGGGAGGAATGGATACATTAAGATTAGGGTTACCATACGTATACAAATACATATCCAACACATGTATCAAAAAGACCGACCATATACCAAGGGAGGTCTACTGAACGCTCTGTAATAATTCACACAGGGGCTTGCCTGGTGGCACCGTGGTGAAGAATCCGCCTGCCAATGCAGGGGACACAGGTTCGATCCCTGGTTCGGGAAGATCCCACATGCTGCAGAGCAACTAAGCCCGTGCACCACCACTAATGAGCCAACGCTCTGGAGCCCATGAGCCATAACTACTGAGCCCATGCGCCACAACTACTGAAGACTGCACGCCTAGAGCCCGTGCTCCACAACAAGAGAAGCCACTGCAGTGAGAACCCTGTGCACCACAATGGAGAGGAGCCCTCACTCACCGCAACTAGAGAATGCCCACAGGCAGCAACGAAGATCCAACTCAGCCAAAAATAAATAAATAAATAAAATAAATTTATAAAAAAATAATAGTAATTTACATGGGAAGAGGATCTTTACATGAATAGATATATATATAATGTTCAATTGAACCTGATTGTGTACACGCAGTACAAACACTATTCTACTCATTACCCCAATTTAAAAAATGAAAACCACAAACAACAATTAATGAGACATAAAGTTATTGAGTATTTCCCCGGCACATTCCATTCTAATTTACAACCTAGGAACACAACTTTCAGGAAGGCCCTGCCGCCCTCGTAACTAGATTTGGGAATGGAGAAATGCTGCCGCCTTGTGACCGTTTCCCACAACGGCAGCTTTGAACACAGGGTCAACGGTCATTTAAGATTCACAGTAATTGTAGGGCTGTAAATGACACGTGTGCTCAAAAAAGGTCCTGGGGTAGGTAATGGCCAAAAAAGTTCACAACACGGAAAATGTTTCAAGAAAACAGTTTGAAGAGGTACGTCTTACTCACTCTGTTATTTCAAAAAAAGAAGAACATGGATAAAAGCTCAATATCAGGAATTATTGGTTGGATGCAAATCCAAACTACAAAAAGATTTCGCCACCCAATATTCAAAATGCCATCCGTAAAAAGTCTGCAAACAATGAATGCTGACGGGTTGGTGGAGAAATCCATACCCACTACGCAGTTGGTTGGATGTAAACTGGTAAGAGCTAATCATGAGAACAGAATGGAGCTGCATTTAAAACGTAAACACTGAGCTACCATATGATGCGGCCGATCCCCTAATGGGCCTATACCCTTGGAAGACCAGAATCGGAAAGGCACAGGCAGGCAAACATGCACTGCAGCAATACTTACAATAGCCAAGACATGCAAGCAAACAAAATGTCCATCAACAGATAAATGGACAAAGAAGAAGTGGTATACGTACCGAATGGAATAGTAGCCTCGGAAGAAAAATGAACAATGCCGCTTTCAGGACTACAGATGAGCCTAGAAATAAGCATCCTACGTTATGTAAATCAAAAGGGAATGACAAATATTCTATGATATCATTTATACATGTTATCCTAAGATTGCTACCAATGAACATATTTCCACAGAAAAAGACACACACAGACTTATGAAACAAACTAATGGTTAACCAAAATGAAAGCTGGGAGGATGGAAAAATTAGGATTATGGGGGTAGCATACATATACTTATGTATGTTAAATGTATATAAACATATAACATATAAACTACATGAAATATATTATCACCAATACATATAAAATATATAATGACAAAACACCTACCAAATACCAAGGGAGGTCTACTCAACATTCTGTAATAACATACACGGTAACAGGATCCGAAGATGAACAGACATATGTATGAATCATTGAGCAGATTCTGTAGAGCCAGACAATCACAACACTCTAATCAAATTTACTCCGATAAGAAATAGAAATTAAATTTAAATAACAAACATAAGTAAGGAGACATAAACTTCTGGGGGCTTGTCCCAGCACATTCAACTCTAATTTACAACCGAGGAAGACTCTGTTGTCCAGGAAGACTCTGTTGTCCTAGTAACAAGAGCTGAGAACGTAATAATGCTGCCGCCTTGTGGCTGTTTCCCACAACAGCAGCTTTAAACCCAGTGCTAATGGTCGCTTAATAGTCACAAGGACTGCAGGGCTGTAAATGACACCTGCCCTCAAAAAATGCCCTGGCGTAGGGAATAGGCAAGAAAATTCAACACATGACAAATTTTTCAAGAAGTCAATATGAAGAGGGACGTTGTACTCACTCTGTAAAAAAAGGAAAAGGAAAAAAGGACATGCCTAAAGCTCAGTATAAGGAATTATTAGCCACATGCAAATCCAACCTCCAAAAAGGTTTCAGCTCACACCAGTCAAATGACCACCAGCCAGAAGTCTACAAACTATCAATGCTGAAGGGGTTTTAGAGAAATGTGTACCTTCTAGCTGCTGGTGGGATGTTACCGGGTAACAACACTAAGGAAAACTGAATGGAGCTGCTTTAAAAGGTAAAAATTGAGCTACCATATGATGCGGCAGGGCACCTTCTGTGCCTGTAACCTAAGACCACCAGAATCGGAAAGACAGAGGCAGACAAGTGTGCACTGCAGCAATATTTAAATAGCCAAGACATGGAAGCAAATAAAGGTCCATAAACAGATGAATGGACAAAGAAGAAGTGGTATATGTACAGAATGCAATATTAGCCACGAAAAAAAAGTAAAAGAATGGCATATGCAGCACCACTTAATCACACAACGTGAAGTAAGTCAGAATGCGAAAGAGAAATGTCCTATGATATCACTGATGTTATCTGAAAATTCATAAAAAGGAACATATTTCCATAGAGAAAGACAATCTCAGATTGAGAAGACAAACTTATGGTTAAGCCAAAGAAAAGGTGTGAGGAGTGGATAAATTAGGATATTGGGGTTAACAAACATATACTAATACATATAAAATATATAAACCCCAAACACCTATGGAATACCATGAGTGGTCTACTGAACACTCTGTAATAACCTTCATGGAAAAGGACACAAAGATCAATAGATATATGTTTATGTGTAAATGAACAAGATTCTTTACACCTAGAACAAAAGACATTTTTCAATCCAATTTGCTCTCATAAAAACTAAAACTTAAAGACACAAACAAGATTTAAGGAGGCTCAAACTTATGGGGGTTTGTCCGGGCACATTCCACTCTAATCTGCAACCTAAAAGCACAACTTGCAGCAAGGTTCTGTTTCCCTAGCAAGCAGAGTTGGCAACGTAGAAATGCTGCCACCCTAAGGCCGTTTCCTCAAACAGCACCTTTAAATCCACTGCTAATGGTCACTAAGATTCACAAGGACTGCAGGGCTGTAAATGACTCATGCCCTCAAAAAATGTCCTGGGGTAGGGAATGGACAAAAAAATCCAAACGCGCCAAATTTTTCAGGAAGGCAATTTGAAGTTGCAAGTTTAGCTCAATCGTAAAAAAAAATGAAAAGGACATTGATAAACACAAAACAACAGGAATTATTAGACGCATGCAAATCCAAACTACACAAAGCTATCACCTCACACCAGTCACAATGACCATCAGCAAAAAGTCAACAAACAATAGATGTTGAAGAAGTTGTGGAGAATAGCGTAACCCCTCGGTCTAAGTGGGATGTAAACTGGTAACAGCCAATAACAGGAACAGAATGGCAGTGCGTTTCAAGGTAAAAATTGAGTTACCATATGATCCAGAAGGCCCACGATTGGGCCTGTCACCTGCGGAAGCCAGAATCAAAACGACCCAGGATGGAAAATCGTGTATTGCAGCAGTATTTACAATAGCCAAGACATGGAAGCAACAAAAATGTCCATCATCAGATGAACGGGCGAAAAAGTGGTCCATGTACACAATGCAATATTAGACACAGAAAAGAATGAAACAATGCCGTTTGCAGCACCATAGATGAGGCCACAGATAATCACACAACTTGAAGTAAGTCAGAAAGCGAGAGACACATATCCTATGATGGCACGTATAGGTGTTATCTAAAAGTTGATAGGAATGAACCTATTTGCACAGAGAAGGACACTCACGTGTTCAGGAAACAAGCTTGTGGTTCACCAAAGGGAAAGGTGTGAGGAATGTACAACGGAGGATATTGGGTTTAACAGACATATGCTAATACTTATAAAATATATAATCATCAAAGACATACCGAATACCAAGAGAGGGCTACACAACATTCTGTAATAACCTATATGGAACGGGATCCAAACATGAAAAGATATATGTATCAATGAAAGGGATTCTGTACACCTAGGACAAACACAACATTGCAATCAAATTTGATCTGAGAAAAATGAAAATTAAATTAAGAATACCAACAACAAATAAGAAGACATAGTTTTTGGGGGTTTGTCCTGGCACATTCCACTTTACTTTACAACCTACAAACAGGACTTCCAGGAAGGCTCTGTTGCCCTAGAAACCAGAGTTGGGAATATAGAAATGCTGCCTCCTTGTGGCCGTGTCCTGCAACAGCATCTTTAAACCCAGAGCTAATGGTCATGTAATATTCACAATTACTACAGGGCTGTAAATGACACCTGCCCTCAAAAAATGTCCTGGTGCAGGTAATGGCCACAGGAATCCAGAACATGGCAAATTTTTCAAGGAAACAATTTGAAGAGGCAAGTTTCTCTGTTTTACTTACAAAAAACGAAAACAAAACGGACGTAGATAAAAGCTCAATATCGGGAATTATTAGACGCATGCAAATCCAAACTACAAAAAGGTATCACCACCCAACACTCAAAATGCCATCAGTAAAAAGTCTACAAACAATAAATGCTGAAGGGCCTTTAGAGATCCGTGTACCCTCTAGTTGCTGGTCGGATGTAAACTGGTAACAGCCAGTAGTGAGAACCGAATGGAGGTGCGTTGAAAGGTAAAAATGGAACTACCATATGATCTAGTAGGCCCACTGCTGGGCCTTACCCCGGAGAAGACCAGAATCCAAAAGACACAGGCTGGCAATCCTGCACTGCACCAATATTTAGCAGAGCCAAGACTTGGAAGTAACCAAAATGTCCATCTACAGATGAATGTAAAAAGAAGAAGTGGTCCATGTACACAATGCAATATTCGCTATGGAAAAGTATGCAACACTGCTCTTTGCAGCACCATAGATGAGCCTAGAGATAATCACAGAACATGAGGTAAGTCGGAAAGCAGACGACAAATAACCTGTGATATCACTCCTACGTGTTACCTAACAACTGACACATATGAACATATTTCCACAGAGAAAGACTCTCACAGACTCAGAAAACAAACTATGGTTATCTAAAGGGAAAGGTGGGAGGAATGGATACATTAAGATTAGGGTTACCATACGTATACAAATACATATCCAACACATGTATCAAAAAGACCGACCATATACCAAGGGAGGTCTACTGAACGCTCTGTAATAATTCACACAGGGGCTTGCCTGGTGGCACCGTGGTGAAGAATCCGCCTGCCAATGCAGGGGACACAGGTTCGATCCCTGGTTCGGGAAGATCCCACATGCTGCAGAGCAACTAAGCCCGTGCACCACCACTAATGAGCCAACGCTCTGGAGCCCATGAGCCATAACTACTGAGCCCATGCGCCACAACTACTGAAGACTGCACGCCTAGAGCCCGTGCTCCACAACAAGAGAAGCCACTGCAGTGAGAACCCTGTGCACCACAATGGAGAGGAGCCCTCACTCACCGCAACTAGAGAATGCCCACAGGCAGCAACGAAGATCCAACTCAGCCAAAAATAAATAAATAAATAAAATAAATTTATAAAAAAATAATAGTAATTTACATGGGAAGAGGATCTTTACATGAATAGATATATATATAATGTTCAATTGAACCTGATTGTGTACACGCAGTACAAACACTATTCTACTCATTACCCCAATTTAAAAAATGAAAACCACAAACAACAATTAATGAGACATAAAGTTATTGAGTATTTCCCCGGCACATTCCATTCTAATTTACAACCTAGGAACACAACTTTCAGGAAGGCCCTGCCGCCCTCGTAACTAGATTTGGGAATGGAGAAATGCTGCCGCCTTGTGACCGTTTCCCACAACGGCAGCTTTGAACACAGGGTCAACGGTCATTTAAGATTCACAGTAATTGTAGGGCTGTAAATGACACGTGTGCTCAAAAAAGGTCCTGGGGTAGGTAATGGCCAAAAAAGTTCACAACACGGAAAATGTTTCAAGAAAACAGTTTGAAGAGGTACGTCTTACTCACTCTGTTATTTCAAAAAAAGAAGAACATGGATAAAAGCTCAATATCAGGAATTATTGGTTGGATGCAAATCCAAACTACAAAAAGATTTCGCCACCCAATATTCAAAATGCCATCCGTAAAAAGTCTGCAAACAATGAATGCTGACGGGTTGGTGGAGAAATCCATACCCACTACGCAGTTGGTTGGATGTAAACTGGTAAGAGCTAATCATGAGAACAGAATGGAGCTGCATTTAAAACGTAAACACTGAGCTACCATATGATGCGGCCGATCCCCTAATGGGCCTATACCCTTGGAAGACCAGAATCGGAAAGGCACAGGCAGGCAAACATGCACTGCAGCAATACTTACAATAGCCAAGACATGCAAGCAAACAAAATGTCCATCAACAGATAAATGGACAAAGAAGAAGTGGTATACGTACCGAATGGAATAGTAGCCTCGGAAGAAAAATGAACAATGCCGCTTTCAGGACTACAGATGAGCCTAGAAATAATCATCCTACGTTATGTAAATCAAAAGGGAATGACAAATATTCTATGATATCATTTATACATGTTATCCTAAGATTGCTACCAATGAACATATTTCCACAGAAAAAGACACACACAGACTTATGAAACAAACTAATGGTTAACCAAAATGAAAGCTGGGAGGATGGAAAAATTAGGATTATGGGGGTAGCATACATATACTTATGTATGTTAAATGTATATAAACATATAACATATAAACTACATGAAATATATTATCACCAATACATATAAAATATATAATGACAAAACACCTACCAAATACCAAGGGAGGTCTACTCAACATTCTGTAATAACATACACGGTAACAGGATCCGAAGATGAACAGACATATGTATGAATCATTGAGCAGATTCTGTAGAGCCAGACAATCACAACACTCTAATCAAATTTACTCCGATAAGAAATAGAAATTAAATTTAAATAACAAACATAAGTAAGGAGACATAAACTTCTGGGGGCTTGTCCCAGCACATTCAACTCTAATTTACAACCGAGGAAGACTCTGTTGTCCAGGAAGACTCTGTTGCCCTAGTAACAAGAGCTGAGAACGTAATAATGCTGCCGCCTTGTGGCTGTTTCCCACAACAGCAGCTTTAAACCCAGTGCTAATGGTCGCTTAATAGTCACAAGGACTGCAGGGCTGTAAATGACACCTGCCCTCAAAAAATGCCCTGGCGTAGGGAATAGGCAAGAAAATTCAACACATGACAAATTTTTCAAGAAGTCAATATGAAGAGGGACGTTGTACTCACTCTGTAAAAAAAGGAAAAGGAAAAAAGGACATGCCTAAAGCTCAGTATAAGGAATTATTAGCCACATGCAAATCCAACCTCCAAAAAGGTTTCAGCTCACACCAGTCAAATGACCACCAGCCAGAAGTCTACAAACTATCAATGCTGAAGGGGTTTTAGAGAAATGTGTACCTTCTAGCTGCTGGTGGGATGTTACCGGGTAACAACACTAAGGAAAACTGAATGGAGCTGCTTTAAAAGGTAAAAATTGAGCTACCATATGATGCGGCAGGGCACCTTCTGTGCCTGTAACCTAAGACCACCAGAATCGGAAAGACAGAGGCAGACAAGTGTGCACTGCAGCAATATTTAAATAGCCAAGACATGGAAGCAAATAAAGGTCCATAAACAGATGAATGGACAAAGAAGAAGTGGTATATGTACAGAATGCAATATTAGCCACGAAAAAAAAGTAAAAGAATGGCATATGCAGCACCACTTAATCACACAACGTGAAGTAAGTCAGAATGCGAAAGAGAAATGTCCTATGATATCACTGATGTTATCTGAAAATTCATAAAAAGGAACATATTTCCATAGAGAAAGACAATCTCAGATTGAGAAGACAAACTTACGGTTAAGCCAAAGAAAAGGTGTGAGGAGTGGATAAATTAGGATATTGGGGTTAACAAACATATACTAATACATATAAAATATATAAACCCCAAACACCTATGGAATACCATGAGTGGTCTACTGAACACTCTGTAATAACCTTCATGGAAAAGGACACAAAGATCAATAGATATATGTTTATGTGTAAATGAACAAGATTCTTTACACCTAGAACAAAAGACATTTTTCAATCCAATTTGCTCTCATAAAAACTAAAACTTAAAGACACAAACAAGATTTAAGGAGGCTCAAACTTATGGGGGTTTGTCCGGGCACATTCCACTCTAATCTGCAACCTAAAAGCACAACTTGCAGCAAGGTTCTGTTTCCCTAGCAAGCAGAGTTGGCAACGTAGAAATGCTGCCACCCTAAGGCCGTTTCCTCAAACAGCACCTTTAAATCCACTGCTAATGGTCACTAAGATTCACAAGGACTGCAGGGCTGTAAATGACTCATGCCCTCAAAAAATGTCCTGGGGTAGGGAATGGACAAAAAAATCCAAACGCGCCAAATTTTTCAGGAAGGCAATTTGAAGTTGCAAGTTTAGCTCAATCGTAAAAAAAAATGAAAAGGACATTGATAAACACAAAACAACAGGAATTATTAGACGCATGCAAATCCAAACTACACAAAGCTATCACCTCACACCAGTCACAATGACCATCAGCAAAAAGTCAACAAACAATAGATGTTGAAGAAGTTGTGGAGAATAGCGTAACCCCTCGGTCTAAGTGGGATGTAAACTGGTAACAGCCAATAACAGGAACAGAATGGCAGTGCGTTTCAAGGTAAAAATTGAGTTACCATATGATCCAGAAGGCCCACGATTGGGCCTGTCACCTGCGGAAGCCAGAATCAAAACGACCCAGGATGGAAAATCGTGTATTGCAGCAGTATTTACAATAGCCAAGACATGGAAGCAACAAAAATGTCCATCATCAGATGAACGGGCGAAAAAGTGGTCCATGTACACAATGCAATATTAGACACAGAAAAGAATGAAACAATGCCGTTTGCAGCACCATAGATGAGGCCACAGATAATCACACAACTTGAAGTAAGTCAGAAAGCGAGAGACACATATCCTATGATGGCACGTATAGGTGTTATCTAAAAGTTGATAGGAATGAACCTATTTGCACAGAGAAGGACACTCACGTGTTCAGGAAACAAGCTTGTGGTTCACCAAAGGGAAAGGTGTGAGGAATGTACAACGGAGGATATTGGGTTTAACAGACATATGCTAATACTTATAAAATATATAATCATCAAAGACATACCGAATACCAAGAGAGGGCTACACAACATTCTGTAATAACCTATATGGAACGGGATCCAAACATGAAAAGATATATGTATCAATGAAAGGGATTCTGTACACCTAGGACAAACACAACATTGCAATCAAATTTGATCTGAGAAAAATGAAAATTAAATTAAGAATACCAACAACAAATAAGAAGACATAGTTTTTGGGGGTTTGTCCTGGCACATTCCACTTTACTTTACAACCTACAAACAGGACTTCCAGGAAGGCTCTGTTGCCCTAGAAACCAGAGTTGGGAATATAGAAATGCTGCCTCCTTGTGGCCGTGTCCTGCAACAGCATCTTTAAACCCAGAGCTAATGGTCATGTAATATTCACAATTACTACAGGGCTGTAAATGACACCTGCCCTCAAAAAATGTCCTGGTGCAGGTAATGGCCACAGGAATCCAGAACATGGCAAATTTTTCAAGGAAACAATTTGAAGAGGCAAGTTTCTCTGTTTTACTTACAAAAAACGAAAACAAAACGGACGTAGATAAAAGCTCAATATCGGGAATTATTAGACGCATGCAAATCCAAACTACAAAAAGGTATCACCACCCAACACTCAAAATGCCATCAGTAAAAAGTCTACAAACAATAAATGCTGAAGGGCCTTTAGAGATCCGTGTACCCTCTAGTTGCTGGTCGGATGTAAACTGGTAACAGCCAGTAGTGAGAACCGAATGGAGGTGCGTTGAAAGGTAAAAATGGAACTACCATATGATCTAGTAGGCCCACTGCTGGGCCTTACCCCGGAGAAGACCAGAATCCAAAAGACACAGGCTGGCAATCCTGCACTGCACCAATATTTAGCAGAGCCAAGACTTGGAAGTAACCAAAATGTCCATCTACAGATGAATGTAAAAAGAAGAAGTGGTCCATGTACACAATGCAATATTCGCTATGGAAAAGTATGCAACACTGCTCTTTGCAGCACCATAGATGAGCCTAGAGATAATCACAGAACATGAGGTAAGTCGGAAAGCAGACGACAAATAACCTGTGATATCACTCCTACGTGTTACCTAACAACTGACACATATGAACATATTTCCACAGAGAAAGACTCTCACAGACTCAGAAAACAAACTATGGTTATCTAAAGGGAAAGGTGGGAGGAATGGATACATTAAGATTAGGGTTACCATACGTATACAAATACATATCCAACACATGTATCAAAAAGACCGACCATATACCAAGGGAGGTCTACTGAACGCTCTGTAATAATTCACACAGGGGCTTGCCTGGTGGCACCGTGGTGAAGAATCCGCCTGCCAATGCAGGGGACACAGGTTCGATCCCTGGTTCGGGAAGATCCCACATGCTGCAGAGCAACTAAGCCCGTGCACCACCACTAATGAGCCAACGCTCTGGAGCCCATGAGCCATAACTACTGAGCCCATGCGCCACAACTACTGAAGACTGCACGCCTAGAGCCCGTGCTCCACAACAAGAGAAGCCACTGCAGTGAGAACCCTGTGCACCACAATGGAGAGGAGCCCTCACTCACCGCAACTAGAGAATGCCCACAGGCAGCAACGAAGATCCAACTCAGCCAAAAATAAATAAATAAATAAAATAAATTTATAAAAAAATAATAGTAATTTACATGGGAAGAGGATCTTTACATGAATAGATATATATATAATGTTCAATTGAACCTGATTGTGTACACGCAGTACAAACACTATTCTACTCATTACCCCAATTTAAAAAATGAAAACCACAAACAACAATTAATGAGACATAAAGTTATTGAGTATTTCCCCGGCACATTCCATTCTAATTTACAACCTAGGAACACAACTTTCAGGAAGGCCCTGCCGCCCTCGTAACTAGATTTGGGAATGGAGAAATGCTGCCGCCTTGTGACCGTTTCCCACAACGGCAGCTTTGAACACAGGGCCAACGGTCATTTAAGATTCACAGTAATTGTAGGGCTGTAAATGACACGTGTGCTCAAAAAAGGTCCTGGGGTAGGTAATGGCCAAAAAAGTTCACAACACGGAAAATGTTTCAAGAAAACAGTTTGAAGAGGTACGTCTTACTCACTCTGTTATTTCAAAAAAAGAAGAACATGGATAAAAGCTCAATATCAGGAATTATTGGTTGGATGCAAATCCAAACTACAAAAAGATTTCGCCACCCAATATTCAAAATGCCATCCGTAAAAAGTCTGCAAACAATGAATGCTGACGGGTTGGTGGAGAAATCCATACCCACTACGCAGTTGGTTGGATGTAAACTGGTAAGAGCTAATCATGAGAACAGAATGGAGCTGCATTTAAAACGTAAACACTGAGCTACCATATGATGCGGCCGATCCCCTAATGGGCCTATACCCTTGGAAGACCAGAATCGGAAAGGCACAGGCAGGCAAACATGCACTGCAGCAATACTTACAATAGCCAAGACATGCAAGCAAACAAAATGTCCATCAACAGATAAATGGACAAAGAAGAAGTGGTATACGTACCGAATGGAATAGTAGCCTCGGAAGAAAAATGAACAATGCCGCTTTCAGGACTACAGATGAGCCTAGAAATAATCATCCTACGTTATGTAAATCAAAAGGGAATGACAAATATTCTATGATATCATTTATACATGTTATCCTAAGATTGCTACCAATGAACATATTTCCACAGAAAAAGACACACACAGACTTATGAAACAAACTAATGGTTAACCAAAATGAAAGCTGGGAGGATGGAAAAATTAGGATTATGGGGGTAGCATACATATACTTATGTATGTTAAATGTATATAAACATATAACATATAAACTACATGAAATATATTATCACCAATACATATAAAATATATAATGACAAAACACCTACCAAATACCAAGGGAGGTCTACTCAACATTCTGTAATAACATACACGGTAACAGGATCCGAAGATGAACAGACATATGTATGAATCATTGAGCAGATTCTGTAGAGCCAGACAATCACAACACTCTAATCAAATTTACTCCGATAAGAAATAGAAATTAAATTTAAATAACAAACATAAGTAAGGAGACATAAACTTCTGGGGGCTTGTCCCAGCACATTCAACTCTAATTTACAACCGAGGAAGACTCTGTTGTCCAGGAAGACTCTGTTGCCCTAGTAACAAGAGCTGAGAACGTAATAATGCTGCCGCCTTGTGGCTGTTTCCCACAACAGCAGCTTTAAACCCAGTGCTAATGGTCGCTTAATAGTCACAAGGACTGCAGGGCTGTAAATGACACCTGCCCTCAAAAAATGCCCTGGCGTAGGGAATAGGCAAGAAAATTCAACACATGACAAATTTTTCAAGAAGTCAATATGAAGAGGGACGTTGTACTCACTCTGTAAAAAAAGGAAAAGGAAAAAAGGACATGCCTAAAGCTCAGTATAAGGAATTATTAGCCACATGCAAATCCAACCTCCAAAAAGGTTTCAGCTCACACCAGTCAAATGACCACCAGCCAGAAGTCTACAAACTATCAATGCTGAAGGGGTTTTAGAGAAATGTGTACCTTCTAGCTGCTGGTGGGATGTTACCGGGTAACAACACTAAGGAAAACTGAATGGAGCTGCTTTAAAAGGTAAAAATTGAGCTACCATATGATGCGGCAGGGCACCTTCTGTGCCTGTAACCTAAGACCACCAGAATCGGAAAGACAGAGGCAGACAAGTGTGCACTGCAGCAATATTTAAATAGCCAAGACATGGAAGCAAATAAAGGTCCATAAACAGATGAATGGACAAAGAAGAAGTGGTATATGTACAGAATGCAATATTAGCCACGAAAAAAAAGTAAAAGAATGGCATATGCAGCACCACTTAATCACACAACGTGAAGTAAGTCAGAATGCGAAAGAGAAATGTCCTATGATATCACTGATGTTATCTGAAAATTCATAAAAAGGAACATATTTCCATAGAGAAAGACAATCTCAGATTGAGAAGACAAACTTACGGTTAAGCCAAAGAAAAGGTGTGAGGAGTGGATAAATTAGGATATTGGGGTTAACAAACATATACTAATACATATAAAATATATAAACCCCAAACACCTATGGAATACCATGAGTGGTCTACTGAACACTCTGTAATAACCTTCATGGAAAAGGACACAAAGATCAATAGATATATGTTTATGTGTAAATGAACAAGATTCTTTACACCTAGAACAAAAGACATTTTTCAATCCAATTTGCTCTCATAAAAACTAAAACTTAAAGACACAAACAAGAATTAAGGAGGCTCAAACTTATGGGGGTTTGTCCGGGCACATTCCACTCTAATCTGCAACCTAAAAGCACAACTTGCAGCAAGGTTCTGTTTCCCTAGCAAGCAGAGTTGGCAACGTAGAAATGCTGCCACCCTAAGGCCGTTTCCTCAAACAGCACCTTTAAATCCACTGCTAATGGTCACTAAGATTCACAAGGACTGCAGGGCTGTAAATGACTCATGCCCTCAAAAAATGTCCTGGGGTAGGGAATGGACAAAAAAATCCAAACGCGCCAAATTTTTCAGGAAGGCAATTTGAAGTTGCAAGTTTAGCTCAATCGTAAAAAAAAATGAAAAGGACATTGATAAACACAAAACAACAGGAATTATTAGACGCATGCAAATCCAAACTACACAAAGCTATCACCTCACACCAGTCACAATGACCATCAGCAAAAAGTCAACAAACAATAGATGTTGAAGAAGTTGTGGAGAATAGCGTAACCCCTCGGTCTAAGTGGGATGTAAACTGGTAACAGCCAATAACAGGAACAGAATGGCAGTGCGTTTCAAGGTAAAAATTGAGTTACCATATGATCCAGAAGGCCCACGATTGGGCCTGTCACCTGCGGAAGCCAGAATCAAAACGACCCAGGATGGAAAATCGTGTATTGCAGCAGTATTTACAATAGCCAAGACATGGAAGCAACAAAAATGTCCATCATCAGATGAACGGGCGAAAAAGTGGTCCATGTACACAATGCAATATTAGACACAGAAAAGAATGAAACAATGCCGTTTGCAGCACCATAGATGAGGCCACAGATAATCACACAACTTGAAGTAAGTCAGAAAGCGAGAGACACATATCCTATGATGGCACGTATAGGTGTTATCTAAAAGTTGATAGGAATGAACCTATTTGCACAGAGAAGGACACTCACGTGTTCAGGAAACAAGCTTGTGGTTCACCAAAGGGAAAGGTGTGAGGAATGTACAACGGAGGATATTGGGTTTAACAGACATATGCTAATACTTATAAAATATATAATCATCAAAGACATACCGAATACCAAGAGAGGGCTACACAACATTCTGTAATAACCTATATGGAACGGGATCCAAACATGAAAAGATATATGTATCAATGAAAGGGATTCTGTACACCTAGGACAAACACAACATTGCAATCAAATTTGATCTGAGAAAAATGAAAATTAAATTAAGAATACCAACAACAAATAAGAAGACATAGTTTTTGGGGGTTTGTCCTGGCACATTCCACTTTACTTTACAACCTACAAACAGGACTTCCAGGAAGGCTCTGTTGCCCTAGAAACCAGAGTTGGGAATATAGAAATGCTGCCTCCTTGTGGCCGTGTCCTGCAACAGCATCTTTAAACCCAGAGCTAATGGTCATGTAATATTCACAATTACTACAGGGCTGTAAATGACACCTGCCCTCAAAAAATGTCCTGGTGCAGGTAATGGCCACAGGAATCCAGAACATGGCAAATTTTTCAAGGAAACAATTTGAAGAGGCAAGTTTCTCTGTTTTACTTACAAAAAACGAAAACAAAACGGACGTAGATAAAAGCTCAATATCGGGAATTATTAGACGCATGCAAATCCAAACTACAAAAAGGTATCACCACCCAACACTCAAAATGCCATCAGTAAAAAGTCTACAAACAATAAATGCTGAAGGGCCTTTAGAGATCCGTGTACCCTCTAGTTGCTGGTCGGATGTAAACTGGTAACAGCCAGTAGTGAGAACCGAATGGAGGTGCGTTGAAAGGTAAAAATGGAACTACCATATGATCTAGTAGGCCCACTGCTGGGCCTTACCCCGGAGAAGACCAGAATCCAAAAGACACAGGCTGGCAATCCTGCACTGCACCAATATTTAGCAGAGCCAAGACTTGGAAGTAACCAAAATGTCCATCTACAGATGAATGTAAAAAGAAGAAGTGGTCCATGTACACAATGCAATATTCGCTATGGAAAAGTATGCAACACTGCTCTTTGCAGCACCATAGATGAGCCTAGAGATAATCACAGAACATGAGGTAAGTCGGAAAGCAGACGACAAATAACCTGTGATATCACTCCTACGTGTTACCTAACAACTGACACATATGAACATATTTCCACAGAGAAAGACTCTCACAGACTCAGAAAACAAACTATGGTTATCTAAAGGGAAAGGTGGGAGGAATGGATACATTAAGATTAGGGTTACCATACGTATACAAATACATATCCAACACATGTATCAAAAAGACCGACCATATACCAAGGGAGGTCTACTGAACGCTCTGTAATAATTCACACAGGGGCTTGCCTGGTGGCACCGTGGTGAAGAATCCGCCTGCCAATGCAGGGGACACAGGTTCGATCCCCGGTTCGGGAAGATCCCACATGCTGCAGAGCAACTAAGCCCGTGCACCACCACTAATGAGCCAACGCTCTGGAGCCCATGAGCCATAACTACTGAGCCCATGCGCCACAACTACTGAAGACTGCACGCCTAGAGCCCGTGCTCCACAACAAGAGAAGCCACTGCAGTGAGAACCCTGTGCACCACAATGGAGAGTAGCCCTCACTCAGCGCAACTAGAGAATGCCCACAGGCAGCAACGAAGATCCAACTCAGCCAAAAATAAATAAATAAATAAAATAAATTTATAAAAAAATAATAGTAATTTACATGGGAAGAGGATCTTTACATGAATAGATATATATATAATGTTCAATTGAACCTGATTGTGTACACGCAGTACAAACACTATTCTACTCATTACCCCAATTTAAAAAATGAAAACCACAAACAACAATTAATGAGACATAAAGTTATTGAGTATTTCCCCGGCACATTCCATTCTAATTTACAACCTAGGAACACAACTTTCAGGAAGGCCCTGCCGCCCTCGTAACTAGATTTGGGAATGGAGAAATGCTGCCGCCTTGTGACCGTTTCCCACAACGGCAGCTTTGAACACAGGGCCAACGGTCATTTAAGATTCACAGTAATTGTAGGGCTGTAAATGACACGTGTGCTCAAAAAAGGTCCTGGGGTAGGTAATGGCCAAAAAAGTTCACAACACGGAAAATGTTTCAAGAAAACAGTTTGAAGAGGTACGTCTTACTCACTCTGTTATTTCAAAAAAAGAAGAACATGGATAAAAGCTCAATATCTGGAATTATTGGTTGGATGCAAATCCAAACTACAAAAAGATTTCGCCACCCAATATTCAAAATGCCATCCGTAAAAAGTCTGCAAACAATGAATGCTGACGGGTTGGTGGAGAAATCCATACCCACTACGCAGTTGGTTGGATGTAAACTGGTAAGAGCTAATCATGAGAACAGAATGGAGCTGCATTTAAAACGTAAACACTGAGCTACCATATGATGCGGCCGATCCCCTAATGGGCCTATACCCTTGGAAGACCAGAATCGGAAAGGCACAGGCAGGCAAACATGCACTGCAGCAATACTTACAATAGCCAAGACATGCAAGCAAACAAAATGTCCATCAACAGATAAATGGACAAAGAAGAAGTGGTATACGTACCGAATGGAATAGTAGCCTCGGAAGAAAAATGAACAATGCCGCTTTCAGGACTACAGATGAGCCTAGAAATAAGCATCCTACGTTATGTAAATCAAAAGGGAATGACAAATATTCTATGATATCATTTATACATGTTATCCTAAGATTGCTACCAATGAACATATTTCCACAGAAAAAGACACACACAGACTTATGAAACAAACTAATGGTTAACCAAAATGAAAGCTGGGAGGATGGAAAAATTAGGATTATGGGGGTAGCATACATATACTTATGTATGTTAAATGTATATAAACATATAACATATAAACTACATGAAATATATTATCACCAATACATATAAAATATATAATGACAAAACACCTACCAAATACCAAGGGAGGTCTACTCAACATTCTGTAATAACATACACGGTAACAGGATCCGAAGATGAACAGACATATGTATGAATCATTGAGCAGATTCTGTAGAGCCAGACAATCACAACACTCTAATCAAATTTACTCCGATAAGAAATAGAAATTAAATTTAAATAACAAACATAAGTAAGGAGACATAAACTTCTGGGGGCTTGTCCCAGCACATTCAACTCTAATTTACAACCGAGGAAGACTCTGTTGTCCAGGAAGACTCTGTTGCCCTAGTAACAAGAGCTGAGAACGTAATAATGCTGCCGCCTTGTGGCTGTTTCCCACAACAGCAGCTTTAAACCCAGTGCTAATGGTCGCTTAATAGTCACAAGGACTGCAGGGCTGTAAATGACACCTGCCCTCAAAAAATGCCCTGGCGTAGGGAATAGGCAAGAAAATTCAACACATGACAAATTTTTCAAGAAGTCAATATGAAGAGGGACGTTGTACTCACTCTGTAAAAAAAGGAAAAGGAAAAAAGGACATGCCTAAAGCTCAGTATAAGGAATTATTAGCCACATGCAAATCCAACCTCCAAAAAGGTTTCAGCTCACACCAGTCAAATGACCACCAGCCAGAAGTCTACAAACTATCAATGCTGAAGGGGTTTTAGAGAAATGTGTACCTTCTAGCTGCTGGTGGGATGTTACCGGGTAACAACACTAAGGAAAACTGAATGGAGCTGCTTTAAAAGGTAAAAATTGAGCTACCATATGATGCGGCAGGGCACCTTCTGTGCCTGTAACCTAAGACCACCAGAATCGGAAAGACAGAGGCAGACAAGTGTGCACTGCAGCAATATTTAAATAGCCAAGACATGGAAGCAAATAAAGGTCCATAAACAGATGAATGGACAAAGAAGAAGTGGTATATGTACAGAATGCAATATTAGCCACGAAAAAAAAGTAAAAGAATGGCATATGCAGCACCACTTAATCACACAACGTGAAGTAAGTCAGAATGCGAAAGAGAAATGTCCTATGATATCACTGATGTTATCTGAAAATTCATAAAAAGGAACGTATTTCCATAGAGAAAGACAATCTCAGATTGAGAAGACAAACTTACGGTTAAGCCAAAGAAAAGGTGTGAGGAGTGGATAAATTAGGATATTGGGGTTAACAAACATATACTAATACATATAAAATATATAAACCCCAAACACCTATGGAATACCATGAGTGGTCTACTGAACACTCTTTAATAACCTTCATGGAAAAGGACACAAAGATCAATAGATATATGTTTATGTGTAAATGAACAAGATTCTTTACACCTAGAACAAAAGACATTTTTCAATCCAATTTGCTCTCATAAAAACTAAAACTTAAAGACACAAACAAGAATTAAGGAGGCTCAAACTTATGGGGGTTTGTCCGGGCACATTCCACTCTAATCTGCAACCTAAAAGCACAACTTGCAGCAAGGTTCTGTTTCCCTAGCAAGCAGAGTTGGCAACGTAGAAATGCTGCCACCCTAAGGCCGTTTCCTCAAACAGCACCTTTAAATCCACTGCTAATGGTCACTAAGATTCACAAGGACTGCAGGGCTGTAAATGACTCATGCCCTCAAAAAATGTCCTGGGGTAGGGAATGGACAAAAAAATCCAAACGCGCCAAATTTTTCAGGAAGGCAATTTGAAGTTGCAAGTTTAGCTCAATCGTAAAAAAAAATGAAAAGGACATTGATAAACACAAAACAACAGGAATTATTAGACGCATGCAAATCCAAACTACACAAAGCTATCACCTCACACCAGTCACAATGACCATCAGCAAAAAGTCAACAAACAATAGATGTTGAAGAAGTTGTGGAGAATAGCGTAACCCCTCGGTCTAAGTGGGATGTAAACTGGTAACAGCCAATAACAGGAACAGAATGGCAGTGCGTTTCAAGGTAAAAATTGAGTTACCATATGATCCAGAAGGCCCACGATTGGGCCTGTCACCTGCGGAAGCCAGAATCAAAACGACCCAGGATGGAAAATCTTGTATTGCAGCAGTATTTACAATAGCCAAGACATGGAAGCAACAAAAATGTCCATCATCAGATGAACGGGCGAAAAAGTGGTCCATGTACACAATGCAATATTAGACACAGAAAAGAATGAAACAATGCCGTTTGCAGCACCATAGATGAGGCCACAGATAATCACACAACTTGAAGTAAGTCAGAAAGCGAGAGACACATATCCTATGATGGCACGTATAGGTGTTATCTAAAAGTTGATAGGAATGAACCTATTTGCACAGAGAAGGACACTCACGTGTTCAGGAAACAAGCTTGTGGTTCACCAAAGGGAAAGGTGTGAGGAATGTACAACGGAGGATATTGGGTTTAACAGACATATGCTAATACTTATAAAATATATAATCATCAAAGACATACCGAATACCAAGAGAGGGCTACACAACATTCTGTAATAACCTATATGGAACGGGATCCAAACATGAAAAGATATATGTATCAATGAAAGGGATTCTGTACACCTAGGACAAACACAACATTGCAATCAAATTTGATCTGAGAAAAATGAAAATTAAATTAAGAATACCAACAACAAATAAGAAGACATAGTTTTTGGGGGTTTGTCCTGGCACATTCCACTTTACTTTACAACCTACAAACAGGACTTCCAGGAAGGCTCTGTTGCCCTAGAAACCAGAGTTGGGAATATAGAAATGCTGCCTCCTTGTGGCCGTGTCCTGCAACAGCATCTTTAAACCCAGAGCTAATGGTCATGTAATATTCACAATTACTACAGGGCTGTAAATGACACCTGCCCTCAAAAAATGTCCTGGTGCAGGTAATGGCCACAGGAATCCAGAACATGGCAAATTTTTCAAGGAAACAATTTGAAGAGGCAAGTTTCTCTGTTTTACTTACAAAAAACGAAAACAAAACGGACGTAGATAAAAGCTCAATATCGGGAATTATTAGACGCATGCAAATCCAAACTACAAAAAGGTATCACCACCCAACACTCAAAATGCCATCAGTAAAAAGTCTACAAACAATAAATGCTGAAGGGCCTTTAGAGATCCGTGTACCCTCTAGTTGCTGGTCGGATGTAAACTGGTAACAGCCAGTAGTGAGAACCGAATGGAGGTGCGTTGAAAGGTAAAAATGGAACTACCATATGATCTAGTAGGCCCACTGCTGGGCCTTACCCCGGAGAAGACCAGAATCCAAAAGACACAGGCTGGCAATCCTGCACTGCACCAATATTTAGCAGAGCCAAGACTTGGAAGTAACCAAAATGTCCATCTACAGATGAATGTAAAAAGAAGAAGTGGTCCATGTACACAATGCAATATTCGCTATGGAAAAGTATGCAACACTGCTCTTTGCAGCACCATAGATGAGCCTAGAGATAATCACAGAACATGAGGTAAGTCGGAAAGCAGACGACAAATAACCTGTGATATCACTCCTACGTGTTACCTAACAACTGACACATATGAACATATTTCCACAGAGAAAGACTCTCACAGACTCAGAAAACAAACTATGGTTATCTAAAGGGAAAGGTGGGAGGAATGGATACATTAAGATTAGGGTTACCATACGTATACAAATACATATCCAACACATGTATCAAAAAGACCGACCATATACCAAGGGAGGTCTACTGAACGCTCTGTAATAATTCACACAGGGGCTTGCCTGGTGGCACCGTGGTGAAGAATCCGCCTGCCAATGCAGGGGACACAGGTTCGATCCCTGGTTCGGGAAGATCCCACATGCTGCAGAGCAACTAAGCCCGTGCACCACCACTAATGAGCCAACGCTCTGGAGCCCATGAGCCATAACTACTGAGCCCATGCGCCACAACTACTGAAGACTGCACGCCTAGAGCCCGTGCTCCACAACAAGAGAAGCCACTGCAGTGAGAACCCTGTGCACCACAATGGAGAGGAGCCCTCACTCAGCGCAACTAGAGAATGCCCACAGGCAGCAACGAAGATCCAACTCAGCCAAAAATAAATAAATAAATAAAATAAATTTATAAAAAAATAATAGTAATTTACATGGGAAGAGGATCTTTACATGAATAGATATATATATAATGTTCAATTGAACCTGATTGTGTACACGCAGTACAAACACTATTCTACTCATTACCCCAATTTAAAAAATGAAAACCACAAACAACAATTAATGAGACATAAAGTTATTGAGTATTTCCCCGGCACATTCCATTCTAATTTACAACCTAGGAACACAACTTTCAGGAAGGCCCTGCCGCCCTCGTAACTAGATTTGGGAATGGAGAAATGCTGCCGCCTTGTGACCGTTTCCCACAACGGCAGCTTTGAACACAGGGCCAACGGTCATTTAAGATTCACAGTAATTGTAGGGCTGTAAATGACACGTGTGCTCAAAAAAGGTCCTGGGGTAGGTAATGGCCAAAAAAGTTCACAACACGGAAAATGTTTCAAGAAAACAGTTTGAAGAGGTACGTCTTACTCACTCTGTTATTTCAAAAAAAGAAGAACATGGATAAAAGCTCAATATCTGGAATTATTGGTTGGATGCAAATCCAAACTACAAAAAGATTTCGCCACCCAATATTCAAAATGCCATCCGTAAAAAGTCTGCAAACAATGAATGCTGACGGGTTGGTGGAGAAATCCATACCCACTACGCAGTTGGTTGGATGTAAACTGGTAAGAGCTAATCATGAGAACAGAATGGAGCTGCATTTAAAACGTAAACACTGAGCTACCATATGATGCGGCCGATCCCCTAATGGGCCTATACCCTTGGAAGACCAGAATCGGAAAGGCACAGGCAGGCAAACATGCACTGCAGCAATACTTACAATAGCCAAGACATGCAAGCAAACAAAATGTCCATCAACAGATAAATGGACAAAGAAGAAGTGGTATACGTACCGAATGGAATAGTAGCCTCGGAAGAAAAATGAACAATGCCGCTTTCAGGACTACAGATGAGCCTAGAAATAAGCATCCTACGTTATGTAAATCAAAAGGGAATGACAAATATTCTATGATATCATTTATACATGTTATCCTAAGATTGCTACCAATGAACATATTTCCACAGAAAAAGACACACACAGACTTATGAAACAAACTAATGGTTAACCAAAATGAAAGCTGGGAGGATGGAAAAATTAGGATTATGGGGGTAGCATACATATACTTATGTATGTTAAATGTATATAAACATATAACATATAAACTACATGAAATATATTATCACCAATACATATAAAATATATAATGACAAAACACCTACCAAATACCAAGGGAGGTCTACTCAACATTCTGTAATAACATACACGGTAACAGGATCCGAAGATGAACAGACATATGTATGAATCATTGAGCAGATTCTGTAGAGCCAGACAATCACAACACTCTAATCAAATTTACTCCGATAAGAAATAGAAATTAAATTTAAATAACAAACATAAGTAAGGAGACATAAACTTCTGGGGGCTTGTCCCAGCACATTCAACTCTAATTTACAACCGAGGAAGACTCTGTTGTCCAGGAAGACTCTGTTGCCCTAGTAACAAGAGCTGAGAACGTAATAATGCTGCCGCCTTGTGGCTGTTTCCCACAACAGCAGCTTTAAACCCAGTGCTAATGGTCGCTTAATAGTCACAAGGACTGCAGGGCTGTAAATGACACCTGCCCTCAAAAAATGCCCTGGGGTAGGGAATAGGCAAGAAAATTCAACACATGACAAATTTTTCAAGAAGTCAATATGAAGAGGGACGTTGTACTCACTCTGTAAAAAAAGGAAAAGGAAAAAAGGACATGCCTAAAGCTCAGTATAAGGAATTATTAGCCACATGCAAATCCAACCTCCAAAAAGGTTTCAGCTCACACCAGTCAAATGACCACCAGCCAGAAGTCTACAAACTATCAATGCTGAAGGGGTTTTAGAGAAATGTGTACCTTCTAGCTGCTGGTGGGATGTTACCGGGTAACAACACTAAGGAAAACTGAATGGAGCTGCTTTAAAAGGTAAAAATTGAGCTACCATATGATGCGGCAGGGCACCTTCTGTGCCTGTAACCTAAGACCACCAGAATCGGAAAGACAGAGGCAGACAAGTGTGCACTGCAGCAATATTTAAATAGCCAAGACATGGAAGCAAATAAAGGTCCATAAACAGATGAATGGACAAAGAAGAAGTGGTATATGTACAGAATGCAATATTAGCCACGAAAAAAAAGTAAAAGAATGGCATATGCAGCACCACTTAATCACACAACGTGAAGTAAGTCAGAATGCGAAAGAGAAATGTCCTATGATATCACTGATGTTATCTGAAAATTCATAAAAAGGAACATATTTCCATAGAGAAAGACAATCTCAGATTGAGAAGACAAACTTACGGTTAAGCCAAAGAAAAGGTGTGAGGAGTGGATAAATTAGGATATTGGGGTTAACAAACATATACTAATACATATAAAATATATAAACCCCAAACACCTATGGAATACCATGAGTGGTCTACTGAACACTCTGTAATAACCTTCATGGAAAAGGACACAAAGATCAATAGATATATGTTTATGTGTAAATGAACAAGATTCTTTACACCTAGAACAAAAGACATTTTTCAATCCAATTTGCTCTCATAAAAACTAAAACTTAAAGACACAAACAAGAATTAAGGAGGCTCAAACTTATGGGGGTTTGTCCGGGCACATTCCACTCTAATCTGCAACCTAAAAGCACAACTTGCAGCAAGGTTCTGTTTCCCTAGCAAGCAGAGTTGGCAACGTAGAAATGCTGCCACCCTAAGGCCGTTTCCTCAAACAGCACCTTTAAATCCACTGCTAATGGTCACTAAGATTCACAAGGACTGCAGGGCTGTAAATGACTCATGCCCTCAAAAAATGTCCTGGGGTAGGGAATGGACAAAAAAATCCAAACGCGCCAAATTTTTCAAGAAGGCAATTTGAAGTTGCAAGTTTAGCTCAATCGTAAAAAAAAATGAAAAGGACATTGATAAACACAAAACAACAGGAATTATTAGACGCATGCAAATCCAAACTACACAAAGCTATCACCTCACACCAGTCACAATGACCATCAGCAAAAAGTCAACAAACAATAGATGTTGAAGAAGTTGTGGAGAATAGCGTAACCCCTCGGTCTAAGTGGGATGTAAACTGGTAACAGCCAATAACAGGAACAGAATGGCAGTGCGTTTCAAGGTAAAAATTGAGTTACCATATGATCCAGAAGGCCCACGATTGGGCCTGTCACCTGCGAAAGCCAGAATCAAAAAGACCCAGGATGGAAAATCTTGTATTGCAGCAGTATTTACAATAGCCAAGACATGGAAGCAACAAAAATGTCCATCATCAGATGAACGGGCGAAAAAGTGGTCCATGTACACAATGCAATATTAGACACAGAAAAGAATGAAACAATGCCGTTTGCAGCACCATAGATGAGGCCACAGATAATCACACAACTTGAAGTAAGTCAGAAAGCGAGAGACACATATCCTATGATGGCACGTATAGGTGTTATCTAAAAGTTGATAGGAATGAACCTATTTGCACAGAGAAGGACACTCACGTGTTCAGGAAACAAGCTTGTGGTTCACCAAAGGGAAAGGTGTGAGGAATGTACAACGGAGGATATTGGGTTTAACAGACATATGCTAATACTTATAAAATATATAATCATCAAAGACATACCGAATACCAAGAGAGGGCTACACAACATTCTGTAATAACCTATATGGAACGGGATCCAAACATGAAAAGATATATGTATCAATGAAAGGGATTCTGTACACCTAGGACAAACACAACATTGCAATCAAATTTGATCTGAGAAAAATGAAAATTAAATTAAGAATACCAACAACAAATAAGAAGACATAGTTTTTGGGGGTTTGTCCTGGCACATTCCACTTTACTTTACAACCTACAAACAGGACTTCCAGGAAGGCTCTGTTGCCCTAGAAACCAGAGTTGGGAATATAGAAATGCTGCCTCCTTGTGGCCGTGTCCTGCAACAGCATCTTTAAACCCAGAGCTAATGGTCATGTAATATTCACAATTACTACAGGGCTGTAAATGACACCTGCCCTCAAAAAATGTCCTGGTGCAGGTAATGGCCACAGGAATCCAGAACATGGCAAATTTTTCAAGGAAACAATTTGAAGAGGCAAGTTTCTCTGTTTTACTTACAAAAAACGAAAACAAAACGGACGTAGATAAAAGCTCAATATCGGGAATTATTAGACGCATGCAAATCCAAACTACAAAAAGGTATCACCACCCAACACTCAAAATGCCATCAGTAAAAAGTCTACAAACAATAAATGCTGAAGGGCCTTTAGAGATCCGTGTACCCTCTAGTTGCTGGTCGGATGTAAACTGGTAACAGCCAGTAGTGAGAACCGAATGGAGGTGCGTTGAAAGGTAAAAATGGAACTACCATATGATCTAGTAGGCCCACTCTTGGGCCTTACCCCGGAGAAGACCAGAATCCAAAAGACACAGGCTGGCAATCCTGCACTGCACCAATATTTAGCAGAGCCAAGACTTGGAAGTAACCAAAATGTCCATCTACAGATGAATGTAAAAAGAAGAAGTGGTCCATGTACACAATGCAATATTCGCTATGGAAAAGTATGCAACACTGCTCTTTGCAGCACCATAGATGAGCCTAGAGATAATCACAGAACATGAGGTAAGTCGGAAAGCAGACGACAAATAACCTGTGATATCACTCCTACGTGTTACCTAACAACTGACACATATGAACATATTTCCACAGAGAAAGACTCTCACAGACTCAGAAAACAAACTATGGTTATCTAAAGGGAAAGGTGGGAGGAATGGATACATTAAGATTAGGGTTACCATACGTATACAAATACATATCCAACACATGTATCAAAAAGACCGACCATATACCAAGGGAGGTCTACTGAACGCTCTGTAATAATTCACACAGGGGCTTGCCTGGTGGCACCGTGGTGAAGAATCCGCCTGCCAATGCAGGGGACACAGGTTCGATCCCTGGTTCGGGAAGATCCCACATGCTGCAGAGCAACTAAGCCCGTGCACCACCACTAATGAGCCAACGCTCTGGAGCCCATGAGCCATAACTACTGAGCCCATGTGCCACAACTACTGAAGACTGCACGCCTAGAGCCCGTGCTCCACAACAAGAGAAGCCACTGCAGTGAGAACCCTGTGCACCACAATGGAGAGGAGCCCTCACTCACCGCAACTAGAGAATGCCCACAGGCAGCAACGAAGATCCAACTCAGCCAAAAATAAATAAATAAATAAAATAAATTTATAAAAAAATAATAGTAATTTACATGGGAAGAGGATCTTTACATGAATAGATATATATATAATGTTCAATTGAACCTGATTGTGTACACGCAGTACAAACACTATTCTACTCATTACCCCAATTTAAAAAATGAAAACCACAAACAACAATTAATGAGACATAAAGTTATTGAGTATTTCCCCGGCACATTCCATTCTAATTTACAACCTAGGAACACAACTTTCAGGAAGGCCCTGCCGCCCTCGTAACTAGATTTGGGAATGGAGAAATGCTGCCGCCTTGTGACCGTTTCCCACAACGGCAGCTTTGAACACAGGGCCAACGGTCATTTAAGATTCACAGTAATTGTAGGGCTGTAAATGACACGTGTGCTCAAAAAAGGTCCTGGGGTAGGTAATGGCCAAAAAAGTTCACAACACGGAAAATGTTTCAAGAAAACAGTTTGAAGAGGTACGTCTTACTCACTCTGTTATTTCAAAAAAAGAAGAACATGGATAAAAGCTCAATATCTGGAATTATTGGTTGGATGCAAATCCAAACTACAAAAAGATTTCGCCACCCAATATTCAAAATGCCATCCGTAAAAAGTCTGCAAACAATGAATGCTGACGGGTTGGTGGAGAAATCCATACCCACTACGCAGTTGGTTGGATGTAAACTGGTAAGAGCTAATCATGAGAACAGAATGGAGCTGCATTTAAAACGTAAACACTGAGCTACCATATGATGCGGCCGATCCCCTAATGGGCCTATACCCTTGGAAGACCAGAATCGGAAAGGCACAGGCAGGCAAACATGCACTGCAGCAATACTTACAATAGCCAAGACATGCAAGCAAACAAAATGTCCATCAACAGATAAATGGACAAAGAAGAAGTGGTATACGTACCGAATGGAATAGTAGCCTCGGAAGAAAAATGAACAATGCCGCTTTCAGGACTACAGATGAGCCTAGAAATAAGCATCCTACGTTATGTAAATCAAAAGGGAATGACAAATATTCTATGATATCATTTATACATGTTATCCTAAGATTGCTACCAATGAACATATTTCCACAGAAAAAGACACACACAGACTTATGAAACAAACTAATGGTTAACCAAAATGAAAGCTGGGAGGATGGAAAAATTAGGATTATGGGGGTAGCATACATATACTTATGTATGTTAAATGTATATAAACATATAACATATAAACTACATGAAATATATTATCACCAATACATATAAAATATATAATGACAAAACACCTACCAAATACCAAGGGAGGTCTACTCAACATTCTGTAATAACATACACGGTAACAGGATCCGAAGATGAACAGACATATGTATGAATCATTGAGCAGATTCTGTAGAGCCAGACAATCACAACACTCTAATCAAATTTACTCCGATAAGAAATAGAAATTAAATTTAAATAACAAACATAAGTAAGGAGACATAAACTTCTGGGGGCTTGTCCCAGCACATTCAACTCTAATTTACAACCGAGGAAGACTCTGTTGTCCAGGAAGACTCTGTTGCCCTAGTAACAAGAGCTGAGAACGTAATAATGCTGCCGCCTTGTGGCTGTTTCCCACAACAGCAGCTTTAAACCCAGTGCTAATGGTCGCTTAATAGTCACAAGGACTGCAGGGCTGTAAATGACACCTGCCCTCAAAAAATGCCCTGGGGTAGGGAATAGGCAAGAAAATTCAACACATGACAAATTTTTCAAGAAGTCAATATGAAGAGGGACGTTGTACTCACTCTGTAAAAAAAGGAAAAGGAAAAAAGGACATGCCTAAAGCTCAGTATAAGGAATTATTAGCCACATGCAAATCCAACCTCCAAAAAGGTTTCAGCTCACACCAGTCAAATGACCACCAGCCAGAAGTCTACAAACTATCAATGCTGAAGGGGTTTTAGAGAAATGTGTACCTTCTAGCTGCTGGTGGGATGTTACCGGGTAACAACACTAAGGAAAACTGAATGGAGCTGCTTTAAAAGGTAAAAATTGAGCTACCATATGATGCGGCAGGGCACCTTCTGTGCCTGTAACCTAAGACCACCAGAATCGGAAAGACAGAGGCAGACAAGTGTGCACTGCAGCAATATTTAAATAGCCAAGACATGGAAGCAAATAAAGGTCCATAAACAGATGAATGGACAAAGAAGAAGTGGTATATGTACAGAATGCAATATTAGCCACGAAAAAAAAGTAAAAGAATGGCATATGCAGCACCACTTAATCACACAACGTGAAGTAAGTCAGAATGCGAAAGAGAAATGTCCTATGATATCACTGATGTTATCTGAAAATTCATAAAAAGGAACATATTTCCATAGAGAAAGACAATCTCAGATTGAGAAGACAAACTTACGGTTAAGCCAAAGAAAAGGTGTGAGGAGTGGATAAATTAGGATATTGGGGTTAACAAACATATACTAATACATATAAAATATATAAACCCCAAACACCTATGGAATACCATGAGTGGTCTACTGAACACTCTGTAATAACCTTCATGGAAAAGGACACAAAGATCAATAGATATATGTTTATGTGTAAATGAACAAGATTCTTTACACCTAGAACAAAAGACATTTTTCAATCCAATTTGCTCTCATAAAAACTAAAACTTAAAGACACAAACAAGAATTAAGGAGGCTCAAACTTATGGGGGTTTGTCCGGGCACATTCCACTCTAATCTGCAACCTAAAAGCACAACTTGCAGCAAGGTTCTGTTTCCCTAGCAAGCAGAGTTGGCAACGTAGAAATGCTGCCACCCTAAGGCCGTTTCCTCAAACAGCACCTTTAAATCCACTGCTAATGGTCACTAAGATTCACAAGGACTGCAGGGCTGTAAATGACTCATGCCCTCAAAAAATGTCCTGGGGTAGGGAATGGACAAAAAAATCCAAACGCGCCAAATTTTTCAAGAAGGCAATTTGAAGTTGCAAGTTTAGCTCAATCGTAAAAAAAAATGAAAAGGACATTGATAAACACAAAACAACAGGAATTATTAGACGCATGCAAATCCAAACTACACAAAGCTATCACCTCACACCAGTCACAATGACCATCAGCAAAATGTCAACAAACAATAGATGTTGAAGAAGTTGTGGAGAATAGCGTAACCCCTCGGTCTAAGTGGGATGTAAACTGGTAACAGCCAATAACAGGAACAGAATGGCAGTGCGTTTCAAGGTAAAAATTGAGTTACCATATGATCCAGAAGGCCCACGATTGGGCCTGTCACCTGCGAAAGCCAGAATCAAAAAGACCCAGGATGGAAAATCTTGTATTGCAGCAGTATTTACAATAGCCAAGACATGGAAGCAACAAAAATGTCCATCATCAGATGAACGGGCGAAAAAGTGGTCCATGTACACAATGCAATATTAGACACAGAAAAGAATGAAACAATGCCGTTTGCAGCACCATAGATGAGGCCACAGATAATCACACAACTTGAAGTAAGTCAGAAAGCGAGAGACACATATCCTATGATGGCACGTATAGGTGTTATCTAAAAGTTGATAGGAATGAACCTATTTGCACAGAGAAGGACACTCACGTGTTCAGGAAACAAGCTTGTGGTTCACCAAAGGGAAAGGTGTGAGGAATGTACAACGGAGGATATTGGGTTTAACAGACATATGCTAATACTTATAAAATATATAATCATCAAAGACATACCGAATACCAAGAGAGGGCTACACAACATTCTGTAATAACCTATATGGAACGGGATCCAAACATGAAAAGATATATGTATCAATGAAAGGGATTCTGTACACCTAGGACAAACACAACATTGCAATCAAATTTGATCTGAGAAAAATGAAAATTAAATTAAGAATACCAACAACAAATAAGAAGACATAGTTTTTGGGGGTTTGTCCTGGCACATTCCACTTTACTTTACAACCTACAAACAGGACTTCCAGGAAGGCTCTGTTGCCCTAGAAACCAGAGTTGGGAATATAGAAATGCTGCCTCCTTGTGGCCGTGTCCTGCAACAGCATCTTTAAACCCAGAGCTAATGGTCATGTAATATTCACAATTACTACAGGGCTGTAAATGACACCTGCCCTCAAAAAATGTCCTGGTGCAGGTAATGGCCACAGGAATCCAGAACATGGCAAATTTTTCAAGGAAACAATTTGAAGAGGCAAGTTTCTCTGTTTTACTTACAAAAAACGAAAACAAAACGGACGTAGATAAAAGCTCAATATCGGGAATTATTAGACGCATGCAAATCCAAACTACAAAAAGGTATCACCACCCAACACTCAAAATGCCATCAGTAAAAAGTCTACAAACAATAAATGCTGAAGGGCCTTTAGAGATCCGTGTACCCTCTAGTTGCTGGTCGGATGTAAACTGGTAACAGCCAGTAGTGAGAACCGAATGGAGGTGCGTTGAAAGGTAAAAATGGAACTACCATATGATCTAGTAGGCCCACTCTTGGGCCTTACCCCGGAGAAGACCAGAATCCAAAAGACACAGGCTGGCAATCCTGCACTGCACCAATATTTAGCAGAGCCAAGACTTGGAAGTAACCAAAATGTCCATCTACAGATGAATGTAAAAAGAAGAAGTGGTCCATGTACACAATGCAATATTCGCTATGGAAAAGTATGCAACACTGCTCTTTGCAGCACCATAGATGAGCCTAGAGATAATCACAGAACATGAGGTAAGTCGGAAAGCAGACGACAAATAACCTGTGATATCACTCCTACGTGTTACCTAACAACTGACACATATGAACATATTTCCACAGAGAAAGACTCTCACAGACTCAGAAAACAAACTATGGTTATCTAAAGGGAAAGGTGGGAGGAATGGATACATTAAGATTAGGGTTACCATACGTATACAAATACATATCCAACACATGTATCAAAAAGACCGACCATATACCAAGGGAGGTCTACTGAACGCTCTGTAATAATTCACACAGGGGCTTGCCTGGTGGCACCGTGGTGAAGAATCCGCCTGCCAATGCAGGGGACACAGGTTCGATCCCTGGTTCGGGAAGATCCCACATGCTGCAGAGCAACTAAGCCCGTGCACCACCACTAATGAGCCAACGCTCTGGAGCCCATGAGCCATAACTACTGAGCCCATGCGCCACAACTACTGAAGACTGCACGCCTAGAGCCCGTGCTCCACAACAAGAGAAGCCACTGCAGTGAGAACCCTGTGCACCACAATGGAGAGTAGCCCTCACTCAGCGCAACTAGAGAATGCCCACAGGCAGCAACGAAGATCCAACTCAGCCAAAAATAAATAAATAAATAAAATAAATTTATAAAAAAATAATAGTAATTTACATGGGAAGAGGATCTTTATATGAATAGATATATATAATGTTCAATTGAACCTGATTGTGTACACGCAGTACAAACACTATTCTACTCATTACCCCAATTTAAAAAATGAAAACCACAAACAACAATTAATGAGACATAAAGTTATTGAGTATTTCCCCGGCACATTCCATTCTAATTTACAACCTAGGAACACAACTTTCAGGAAGGCCCTGCCGCCCTCGTAACTAGATTTGGGAATGGAGAAATGCTGCCGCCTTGTGACCGTTTCCCACAACGGCAGCTTTGAACACAGGGCCAACGGTCATTTAAGATTCACAGTAATTGTAGGGCTGTAAATGACACGTGTGCTCAAAAAAGGTCCTGGGGTAGGTAATGGCCAAAAAAGTTCACAACACGGAAAATGTTTCAAGAAAACAGTTTGAAGAGGTACGTCTTACTCACTCTGTTATTTCAAAAAAAGAAGAACATGGATAAAAGCTCAATATCTGGAATTATTGGTTGGATGCAAATCCAAACTACAAAAAGATTTCGCCACCCAATATTCAAAATGCCATCCGTAAAAAGTCTGCAAACAATGAATGCTGACGGGTTGGTGGAGAAATCCATACCCACTACGCAGTTGGTTGGATGTAAACTGGTAAGAGCTAATCATGAGAACAGAATGGAGCTGCATTTAAAACGTAAACACTGAGCTACCATATGATGCGGCCGATCCCCTAATGGGCCTATACCCTTGGAAGACCAGAATCGGAAAGGCACAGGCAGGCAAACATGCACTGCAGCAATACTTACAATAGCCAAGACATGCAAGCAAACAAAATGTCCATCAACAGATAAATGGACAAAGAAGAAGTGGTATACGTACCGAATGGAATAGTAGCCTCGGAAGAAAAATGAACAATGCCGCTTTCAGGACTACAGATGAGCCTAGAAATAAGCATCCTACGTTATGTAAATCAAAAGGGAATGACAAATATTCTATGATATCATTTATACATGTTATCCTAAGATTGCTACCAATGAACATATTTCCACAGAAAAAGACACACACAGACTTATGAAACAAACTAATGGTTAACCAAAATGAAAGCTGGGAGGATGGAAAAATTAGGATTATGGGGGTAGCATACATATACTTATGTATGTTAAATGTATATAAACATATAACATATAAACTACATGAAATATATTATCACCAATACATATAAAATATATAATGACAAAACACCTACCAAATACCAAGGGAGGTCTACTCAACATTCTGTAATAACATACACGGTAACAGGATCCGAAGATGAACAGACATATGTATGAATCATTGAGCAGATTCTGTAGAGCCAGACAATCACAACACTCTAATCAAATTTACTCCGATAAGAAATAGAAATTAAATTTAAATAACAAACATAAGTAAGGAGACATAAACTTCTGGGGGCTTGTCCCAGCACATTCAACTCTAATTTACAACCGAGGAAGACTCTGTTGTCCAGGAAGACTCTGTTGCCCTAGTAACAAGAGCTGAGAACGTAATAATGCTGCCGCCTTGTGGCTGTTTCCCACAACAGCAGCTTTAAACCCAGTGCTAATGGTCGCTTAATAGTCACAAGGACTGCAGGGCTGTAAATGACACCTGCCCTCAAAAAATGCCCTGGGGTAGGGAATAGGCAAGAAAATTCAACACATGACAAATTTTTCAAGAAGTCAATATGAAGAGGGACGTTGTACTCACTCTGTAAAAAAAGGAAAAGGAAAAAAGGACATGCCTAAAGCTCAGTATAAGGAATTATTAGCCACATGCAAATCCAACCTCCAAAAAGGTTTCAGCTCACACCAGTCAAATGACCACCAGCCAGAAGTCTACAAACTATCAATGCTGAAGGGGTTTTAGAGAAATGTGTACCTTCTAGCTGCTGGTGGGATGTTACCGGGTAACAACACTAAGGAAAACTGAATGGAGCTGCTTTAAAAGGTAAAAATTGAGCTACCATATGATGCGGCAGGGCACCTTCTGTGCCTGTAACCTAAGACCACCAGAATCGGAAAGACAGAGGCAGACAAGTGTGCACTGCAGCAATATTTAAATAGCCAAGACATGGAAGCAAATAAAGGTCCATAAACAGATGAATGGACAAAGAAGAAGTGGTATATGTACAGAATGCAATATTAGCCACGAAAAAAAAGTAAAAGAATGGCATATGCAGCACCACTTAATCACACAACGTGAAGTAAGTCAGAATGTGAAAGAGAAATGTCCTATGATATCACTGATGTTATCTGAAAATTCATAAAAAGGAACATATTTCCATAGAGAAAGACAATCTCAGATTGAGAAGACAAACTTACGGTTAAGCCAAAGAAAAGGTGTGAGGAGTGGATAAATTAGGATATTGGGGTTAACAAACATATACTAATACATATAAAATATATAAACCCCAAACACCTATGGAATACCATGAGTGGTCTACTGAACACTCTGTAATAACCTTCATGGAAAAGGACACAAAGATCAATAGATATATGTTTATGTGTAAATGAACAAGATTCTTTACACCTAGAACAAAAGACATTTTTCAATCCAATTTGCTCTCATAAAAACTAAAACTTAAAGACACAAACAAGAATTAAGGAGGCTCAAACTTATGGGGGTTTGTCCGGGCACATTCCACTCTAATCTGCAACCTAAAAGCACAACTTGCAGCAAGGTTCTGTTTCCCTAGCAAGCAGAGTTGGCAACGTAGAAATGCTGCCACCCTAAGGCCGTTTCCTCAAACAGCACCTTTAAATCCACTGCTAATGGTCACTAAGATTCACAAGGACTGCAGGGCTGTAAATGACTCATGCCCTCAAAAAATGTCCTGGGGTAGGGAATGGACAAAAAAATCCAAACGCGCCAAATTTTTCAAGAAGGCAATTTGAAGTTGCAAGTTTAGCTCAATCGTAAAAAAAAATGAAAAGGACATTGATAAACACAAAACAACAGGAATTATTAGACGCATGCAAATCCAAACTACACAAAGCTATCACCTCACACCAGTCACAATGACCATCAGCAAAAAGTCAACAAACAATAGATGTTGAAGAAGTTGTGGAGAATAGCGTAACCCCTCGGTCTAAGTGGGATGTAAACTGGTAACAGCCAATAACAGGAACAGAATGGCAGTGCGTTTCAAGGTAAAAATTGAGTTACCATATGATCCAGAAGGCCCACGATTGGGCCTGTCACCTGCGAAAGCCAGAATCAAAAAGACCCAGGATGGAAAATCTTGTATTGCAGCAGTATTTACAATAGCCAAGACATGGAAGCAACAAAAATGTCCATCATCAGATGAACGGGCGAAAAAGTGGTCCATGTACACAATGCAATATTAGACACAGAAAAGAATGAAACAATGCCGTTTGCAGCACCATAGATGAGGCCACAGATAATCACACAACTTGAAGTAAGTCAGAAAGCGAGAGACACATATCCTATGATGGCACGTATAGGTGTTATCTAAAAGTTGATAGGAATGAACCTATTTGCACAGAGAAGGACACTCACGTGTTCAGGAAACAAGCTTGTGGTTCACCAAAGGGAAAGGTGTGAGGAATGTACAACGGAGGATATTGGGTTTAACAGACATATGCTAATACTTATATAATCATCAAAGACATACCGAATACCAAGAGAGGGCTACACAACATTCTGTAATAACCTATATGGAACGGGATCCAAACATGAAAAGATATATGTATCAATGAAAGGGATTCTGTACACCTAGGACAAACACAACATTGCAATCAAATTTGATCTGAGAAAAATGAAAATTAAATTAAGAATACCAACAACAAATAAGAAGACATAGTTTTTGGGGGTTTGTCCTGGCACATTCCACTTTACTTTACAACCTACAAACAGGACTTCCAGGAAGGCTCTGTTGCCCTAGAAACCAGAGTTGGGAATATAGAAATGCTGCCTCCTTGTGGCCGTGTCCTGCAACAGCATCTTTAAACCCAGAGCTAATGGTCATGTAATATTCACAATTACTACAGGGCTGTAAATGACACCTGCCCTCAAAAAATGTCCTGGTGCAGGTAATGGCCACAGGAATCCAGAACATGGCAAATTTTTCAAGGAAACAATTTGAAGAGGCAAGTTTCTCTGTTTTACTTACAAAAAACGAAAACAAAACGGACGTAGATAAAAGCTCAATATCGGGAATTATTAGACGCATGCAAATCCAAACTACAAAAAGGTATCACCACCCAACACTCAAAATGCCATCAGTAAAAAGTCTACAAACAATAAATGCTGAAGGGCCTTTAGAGATCCGTGTACCCTCTAGTTCCTGGTCGGATGTAAACTGGTAACAGCCAGTAGTGAGAACCGAATGGAGGTGCGTTGAAAGGTAAAAATGGAACTACCATATGATCTAGTAGGCCCACTCTTGGGCCTTACCCCGGAGAAGACCAGAATCCAAAAGACACAGGCTGGCAATCCTGCACTGCACCAATATTTACCAGAGCCAAGACTTGGAAGTAACCAAAATGTCCATCTACAGATGAATGTAAAAAGAAGAAGTGGTCCATGTACACAATGCAATATTCGCTATGGAAAAGTATGCAACACTGCTCTTTGCAGCACCATAGATGAGCCTAGAGATAATCACAGAACATGAGGTAAGTCGGAAAGCAGACGACAAATAACCTGTGATATCACTCCTACGTGTTACCTAACAACTGACACATATGAACATATTTCCACAGAGAAAGACTCTCACAGACTCAGAAAACAAACTATGGTTATCTAAAGGGAAAGGTGGGAGGAATGGATACATTAAGATTAGGGTTACCATACGTATACAAATACATATCCAACACATGTATCAAAAAGACCGACCATATACCAAGGGAGGTCTACTGAACGCTCTGTAATAATTCACACAGGGGCTTGCCTGGTGGCACCGTGGTGAAGAATCCGCCTGCCAATGCAGGGGACACAGGTTCGATCCCTGGTTCGGGAAGATCCCACATGCTGCAGAGCAACTAAGCCCGTGCACCACCACTAATGAGCCAACGCTCTGGAGCCCATGAGCCATAACTACTGAGCCCATGCGCCACAACTACTGAAGACTGCACGCCTAGAGCCCGTGCTCCACAACAAGAGAAGCCACTGCAGTGAGAACCCTGTGCACCACAATGGAGAGGAGCCCTCACTCAGCGCAACTAGAGAATGCCCACAGGCAGCAACGAAGATCCAACTCAGCCAAAAATAAATAAATAAATAAAATAAATTTATAAAAAAATAATAGTAATTTACATGGGAAGAGGATCTTTACATGAATAGATATATATATAATGTTCAATTGAACCTGATTGTGTACACGCAGTACAAACACTATTCTACTCATTACCCCAATTTAAAAAATGAAAACCACAAACAACAATTAATGAGACATAAAGTTATTGAGTATTTCCCCGGCACATTCCATTCTAATTTACAACCTAGGAACACAACTTTCAGGAAGGCCCTGCCGCCCTCGTAACTAGATTTGGGAATGGAGAAATGCTGCCGCCTTGTGACCGTTTCCCACAACGGCAGCTTTGAACACAGGGCCAACGGTCATTTAAGATTCACAGTAATTGTAGGGCTGTAAATGACACGTGTGCTCAAAAAAGGTCCTGGGGTAGGTAATGGCCAAAAAAGTTCACAACACGGAAAATGTTTCAAGAAAACAGTTTGAAGAGGTACGTCTTACTCACTCTGTTATTTCAAAAAAAGAAGAACATGGATAAAAGCTCAATATCTGGAATTATTGGTTGGATGCAAATCCAAACTACAAAAAGATTTCGCCACCCAATATTCAAAATGCCATCCGTAAAAAGTCTGCAAACAATGAATGCTGACGGGTTGGTGGAGAAATCCATACCCACTACGCAGTTGGTTGGATGTAAACTGGTAAGAGCTAATCATGAGAACAGAATGGAGCTGCATTTAAAACGTAAACACTGAGCTACCATATGATGCGGCCGATCCCCTAATGGGCCTATACCCTTGGAAGACCAGAATCGGAAAGGCACAGGCAGGCAAACATGCACTGCAGCAATACTTACAATAGCCAAGACATGCAAGCAAACAAAATGTCCATCAACAGATAAATGGACAAAGAAGAAGTGGTATACGTACCGAATGGAATAGTAGCCTCGGAAGAAAAATGAACAATGCCGCTTTCAGGACTACAGATGAGCCTAGAAATAAGCATCCTACGTTATGTAAATCAAAAGGGAATGACAAATATTCTATGATATCATTTATACATGTTATCCTAAGATTGCTACCAATGAACATATTTCCACAGAAAAAGACACACACAGACTTATGAAACAAACTAATGGTTAACCAAAATGAAAGCTGGGAGGATGGAAAAATTAGGATTATGGGGGTAGCATACATATACTTATGTATGTTAAATGTATATAAACATATAACATATAAACTACATGAAATATATTATCACCAATACATATAAAATATATAATGACAAAACACCTACCAAATACCAAGGGAGGTCTACTCAACATTCTGTAATAACATACACGGTAACAGGATCCGAAGATGAACAGACATATGTATGAATCATTGAGCAGATTCTGTAGAGCCAGACAATCACAACACTCTAATCAAATTTACTCCGATAAGAAATAGAAATTAAATTTAAATAACAAACATAAGTAAGGAGACATAAACTTCTGGGGGCTTGTCCCAGCACATTCAACTCTAATTTACAACCGAGGAAGACTCTGTTGTCCAGGAAGACTCTGTTGCCCTAGTAACAAGAGCTGAGAACGTAATAATGCTGCCGCCTTGTGGCTGTTTCCCACAACAGCAGCTTTAAACCCAGTGCTAATGGTCGCTTAATAGTCACAAGGACTGCAGGGCTGTAAATGACACCTGCCCTCAAAAAATGCCCTGGGGTAGGGAATAGGCAAGAAAATTCAACACATGACAAATTTTTCAAGAAGTCAATATGAAGAGGGACGTTGTACTCACTCTGTAAAAAAAGGAAAAGGAAAAAAGGACATGCCTAAAGCTCAGTATAAGGAATTATTAGCCACATGCAAATCCAACCTCCAAAAAGGTTTCAGCTCACACCAGTCAAATGACCACCAGCCAGAAGTCTACAAACTATCAATGCTGAAGGGGTTTTAGAGAAATGTGTACCTTCTAGCTGCTGGTGGGATGTTACCGGGTAACAACACTAAGGAAAACTGAATGGAGCTGCTTTAAAAGGTAAAAATTGAGCTACCATATGATGCGGCAGGGCACCTTCTGTGCCTGTAACCTAAGACCACCAGAATCGGAAAGACAGAGGCAGACAAGTGTGCACTGCAGCAATATTTAAATAGCCAAGACATGGAAGCAAATAAAGGTCCATAAACAGATGAATGGACAAAGAAGAAGTGGTATATGTACAGAATGCAATATTAGCCACGAAAAAAAAGTAAAAGAATGGCATATGCAGCACCACTTAATCACACAACGTGAAGTAAGTCAGAATGCGAAAGAGAAATGTCCTATGATATCACTGATGTTATCTGAAAATTCATAAAAAGGAACATATTTCCATAGAGAAAGACAATCTCAGATTGAGAAGACAAACTTACGGTTAAGCCAAAGAAAAGGTGTGAGGAGTGGATAAATTAGGATATTGGGGTTAACAAACATATACTAATACATATAAAATATATAAACCCCAAACACCTATGGAATACCATGAGTGGTCTACTGAACACTCTGTAATAACCTTCATGGAAAAGGACACAAAGATCAATAGATATATGTTTATGTGTAAATGAACAAGATTCTTTACACCTAGAACAAAAGACATTTTTCAATCCAATTTGCTCTCATAAAAACTAAAACTTAAAGACACAAACAAGAATTAATGAGGCTCAAACTTATGGGGGTTTGTCCGGGCACATTCCACTCTAATCTGCAACCTAAAAGCACAACTTGCAGCAAGGTTCTGTTTCCCTAGCAAGCAGAGTTGGCAACGTAGAAATGCTGCCACCCTAAGGCCGTTTCCTCAAACAGCACCTTTAAATCCACTGCTAATGGTCACTAAGATTCACAAGGACTGCAGGGCTGTAAATGACTCATGCCCTCAAAAAATGTCCTGGGGTAGGGAATGGACAAAAAAATCCAAACGCGCCAAATTTTTCAAGAAGGCAATTTGAAGTTGCAAGTTTAGCTCAATCGTAAAAAAAAATGAAAAGGACATTGATAAACACAAAACAACAGGAATTATTAGACGCATGCAAATCCAAACTACACAAAGCTATCACCTCACACCAGTCACAATGACCATCAGCAAAAAGTCAACAAACAATAGATGTTGAAGAAGTTGTGGAGAATAGCGTAACCCCTCGGTCTAAGTGGGATGTAAACTGGTAACAGCCAATAACAGGAACAGAATGGCAGTGCGTTTCAAGGTAAAAATTGAGTTACCATATGATCCAGAAGGCCCACGATTGGGCCTGTCACCTGCGAAAGCCAGAATCAAAAAGACCCAGGATGGAAAATCGTGTATTGCAGCAGTATTTACAATAGCCAAGACATGGAAGCAACAAAAATGTCCATCATCAGATGAACGGGCGAAAAAGTGGTCCATGTACACAATGCAATATTAGACACAGAAAAGAATGAAACAATGCCGTTTGCAGCACCATAGATGAGGCCACAGATAATCACACAACTTGAAGTAAGTCAGAAAGCGAGAGACACATATCCTATGATGGCACGTATAGGTGTTATCTAAAAGTTGATAGGAATGAACCTATTTGCACAGAGAAGGACACTCACGTGTTCAGGAAACAAGCTTGTGGTTCACCAAAGGGAAAGGTGTGAGGAATGTACAACGGAGGATATTGGGTTTAACAGACATATGCTAATACTTATAAAATATATAATCATCAAAGACATACCGAATACCAAGAGAGGGCTACACAACATTCTGTAATAACCTATATGGAACGGGATCCAAACATGAAAAGATATATGTATCAATGAAAGGGATTCTGTACACCTAGGACAAACACAACATTGCAATCAAATTTGATCTGAGAAAAATGAAAATTAAATTAAGAATACCAACAACAAATAAGAAGACATAGTTTTTGGGGGTTTGTCCTGGCACATTCCACTTTACTTTACAACCTACAAACAGGACTTCCAGGAAGGCTCTGTTGCCCTAGAAACCAGAGTTGGGAATATAGAAATGCTGCCTCCTTGTGGCCGTGTCCTGCAACAGCATCTTTTAACCCAGAGCTAATGGTCATGTAATATTCACAATTACTACAGGGCTGTAAATGACACCTGCCCTCAAAAAATGTCCTGGTGCAGGTAATGGCCACAGGAATCCAGAACATGGCAAATTTTTCAAGGAAACAATTTGAAGAGGCAAGTTTCTCTGTTTTACTTACAAAAAACGAAAACAAAACGGACGTAGATAAAAGCTCAATATCGGGAATTATTAGACGCATGCAAATCCAAACTACAAAAAGGTATCACCACCCAACACTCAAAATGCCATCAGTAAAAAGTCTACAAACAATAAATGCTGAAGGGCCTTTAGAGATCCGTGTACCCTCTAGTTGCTGGTCGGATGTAAACTGGTAACAGCCAGTAGTGAGAACCGAATGGAGGTGCGTTGAAAGGTAAAAATGGAACTACCATATGATCTAGTAGGCCCACTCTTGGGCCTTACCCCGGAGAAGACCAGAATCCAAAAGACACAGGCTGGCAATCCTGCACTGCACCAATATTTAGCAGAGCCAAGACTTGGAAGTAACCAAAATGTCCATCTACAGATGAATGTAAAAAGAAGAAGTGGTCCATGTACACAATGCAATATTCGCTATGGAAAAGTATGCAACACTGCTCTTTGCAGCACCATAGATGAGCCTAGAGATAATCACAGAACATGAGGTAAGTCGGAAAGCAGACGACAAATAACCTGTGATATCACTCCTACGTGTTACCTAACAACTGACACATATGAACATATTTCCACAGAGAAAGACTCTCACAGACTCAGAAAACAAACTATGGTTATCTAAAGGGAAAGGTGGGAGGAATGGATACATTAAGATTAGGGTTACCATACGTATACAAATACATATCCAACACATGTATCAAAAAGACCGACCATATACCAAGGGAGGTCTACTGAACGCTCTGTAATAATTCACACAGGGGCTTGCCTGGTGGCACCGTGGTGAAGAATCCGCCTGCCAATGCAGGGGACACAGGTTCGATCCCTGGTTCGGGAAGATCCCACATGCTGCAGAGCAACTAAGCCCGTGCACCACCACTAATGAGCCAACGCTCTGGAGCCCATGAGCCATAACTACTGAGCCCATGCGCCACAACTACTGAAGACTGCACGCCTAGAGCCCGTGCTCCACAACAAGAGAAGCCACTGCAGTGAGAACCCTGTGCACCACAATGGAGAGGAGCCCTCACTCACCGCAACTAGAGAATGCCCACAGGCAGCAACGAAGATCCAAATCAGCCAAAAATAAATAAATAAATAAAATAAATTTATAAAAAAATAATAGTAATTTACATGGGAAGAGGATCTTTACATGAATAGATATATATATAATGTTCAATTGAACCTGATTGTGTACACGCAGTACAAACACTATTCTACTCATTACCCCAATTTAAAAAATGAAAACCACAAACAACAATTAATGAGACATAAAGTTATTGAGTATTTCCCCGGCACATTCCATTCTAATTTACAACCTAGGAACACAACTTTCAGGAAGGCCCTGCCGCCCTCGTAACTAGATTTGGGAATGGAGAAATGCTGCCGCCTTGTGACCGTTTCCCACAACGGCAGCTTTGAACACAGGGCCAACGGTCATTTAAGATTCACAGTAATTGTAGGGCTGTAAATGACACGTGTGCTCAAAAAAGGTCCTGGGGTAGGTAATGGCCAAAAAAGTTCACAACACGGAAAATGTTTCAAGAAAACAGTTTGAAGAGGTACGTCTTACTCACTCTGTTATTTCAAAAAAAGAAGAACATGGATAAAAGCTCAATATCTGGAATTATTGGTTGGATGCAAATCCAAACTACAAAAAGATTTCGCCACCCAATATTCAAAATGCCATCCGTAAAAAGTCTGCAAACAATGAATGCTGACGGGTTGGTGGAGAAATCCATACCCACTACGCAGTTGGTTGGATGTAAACTGGTAAGAGCTAATCATGAGAACAGAATGGAGCTGCATTTAAAACGTAAACACTGAGCTACCATATGATGCGGCCGATCCCCTAATGGGCCTATACCCTTGGAAGACCAGAATCGGAAAGGCACAGGCAGGCAAACATGCACTGCAGCAATACTTACAATAGCCAAGACATGCAAGCAAACAAAATGTCCATCAACAGATAAATGGACAAAGAAGAAGTGGTATACGTACCGAATGGAATAGTAGCCTCGGAAGAAAAATGAACAATGCCGCTTTCAGGACTACAGATGAGCCTAGAAATAAGCATCCTACGTTATGTAAATCAAAAGGGAATGACAAATATTCTATGATATCATTTATACATGTTATCCTAAGATTGCTACCAATGAACATATTTCCACAGAAAAAGACACACACAGACTTATGAAACAAACTAATGGTTAACCAAAATGAAAGCTGGGAGGATGGAAAAATTAGGATTATGGGGGTAGCATACATATACTTATGTATGTTAAATGTATATAAACATATAACATATAAACTACATGAAATATATTATCACCAATACATATAAAATATATAATGACAAAACACCTACCAAATACCAAGGGAGGTCTACTCAACATTCTGTAATAACATACACGGTAACAGGATCCGAAGATGAACAGACATATGTATGAATCATTGAGCAGATTCTGTAGAGCCAGACAATCACAACACTCTAATCAAATTTACTCCGATAAGAAATAGAAATTAAATTTAAATAACAAACATAAGTAAGGAGACATAAACTTCTGGGGGCTTGTCCCAGCACATTCAACTCTAATTTACAACCGAGGAAGACTCTGTTGTCCAGGAAGACTCTGTTGCCCTAGTAACAAGAGCTGAGAACGTAATAATGCTGCCGCCTTGTGGCTGTTTCCCACAACAGCAGCTTTAAACCCAGTGCTAATGGTCGCTTAATAGTCACAAGGACTGCAGGGCTGTAAATGACACCTGCCCTCAAAAAATGCCCTGGGGTAGGGAATAGGCAAGAAAATTCAACACATGACAAATTTTTCAAGAAGTCAATATGAAGAGGGACGTTGTACTCACTCTGTAAAAAAAGGAAAAGGAAAAAAGGACATGCCTAAAGCTCAGTATAAGGAATTATTAGCCACATGCAAATCCAACCTCCAAAAAGGTTTCAGCTCACACCAGTCAAATGACCACCAGCCAGAAGTCTACAAACTATCAATGCTGAAGGGGTTTTAGAGAAATGTGTACCTTCTAGCTGCTGGTGGGATGTTACCGGGTAACAACACTAAGGAAAACTGAATGGAGCTGCTTTAAAAGGTAAAAATTGAGCTACCATATGATGCGGCAGGGCACCTTCTGTGCCTGTAACCTAAGACCACCAGAATCGGAAAGACAGAGGCAGACAAGTGTGCACTGCAGCAATATTTAAATAGCCAAGACATGGAAGCAAATAAAGGTCCATAAACAGATGAATGGACAAAGAAGAAGTGGTATATGTACAGAATGCAATATTAGCCACGAAAAAAAAGTAAAAGAATGGCATATGCAGCACCACTTAATCACACAACGTGAAGTAAGTCAGAATGCGAAAGAGAAATGTCCTATGATATCACTGATGTTATCTGAAAATTCATAAAAAGGAACATATTTCCATAGAGAAAGACAATCTCAGATTGAGAAGACAAACTTACGGTTAAGCCAAAGAAAAGGTGTGAGGAGTGGATAAATTAGGATATTGGGGTTAACAAACATATACTAATACATATAAAATATATAAACCCCAAACACCTATGGAATACCATGAGTGGTCTACTGAACACTCTGTAATAACCTTCATGGAAAAGGACACAAAGATCAATAGATATATGTTTATGTGTAAATGAACAAGATTCTTTACACCTAGAACAAAAGACATTTTTCAATCCAATTTGCTCTCATAAAAACTAAAACTTAAAGACACAAACAAGAATTAATGAGGCTCAAACTTATGGGGGTTTGTCCGGGCACATTCCACTCTAATCTGCAACCTAAAAGCACAACTTGCAGCAAGGTTCTGTTTCCCTAGCAAGCAGAGTTGGCAACGTAGAAATGCTGCCACCCTAAGGCCGTTTCCTCAAACAGCACCTTTAAATCCACTGCTAATGGTCACTAAGATTCACAAGGACTGCAGGGCTGTAAATGACTCATGCCCTCAAAAAATGTCCTGGGGTAGGGAATGGACAAAAAAATCCAAACGCGCCAAATTTTTCAAGAAGGCAATTTGAAGTTGCAAGTTTAGCTCAATCGTAAAAAAAAATGAAAAGGACATTGATAAACACAAAACAACAGGAATTATTAGACGCATGCAAATCCAAACTACACAAAGCTATCACCTCACACCAGTCACAATGACCATCAGCAAAAAGTCAACAAACAATAGATGTTGAAGAAGTTGTGGAGAATAGCGTAACCCCTCGGTCTAAGTGGGATGTAAACTGGTAACAGCCAATAACAGGAACAGAATGGCAGTGCGTTTCAAGGTAAAAATTGAGTTACCATATGATCCAGAAGGCCCACGATTGGGCCTGTCACCTGCGAAAGCCAGAATCAAAAAGACCCAGGATGGAAAATCTTGTATTGCAGCAGTATTTACAATAGCCAAGACATGGAAGCAACAAAAATGTCCATCATCAGATGAACGGGCGAAAAAGTGGTCCATGTACACAATGCAATATTAGACACAGAAAAGAATGAAACAATGCCGTTTGCAGCACCATAGATGAGGCCACAGATAATCACACAACTTGAAGTAAGTCAGAAAGCGAGAGACACATATCCTATGATGGCACGTATAGGTGTTATCTAAAAGTTGATAGGAATGAACCTATTTGCACAGAGAAGGACACTCACGTGTTCAGGAAACAAGCTTGTGGTTCACCAAAGGGAAAGGTGTGAGGAATGTACAACGGAGGATATTGGGTTTAACAGACATATGCTAATACTTATAAAATATATAATCATCAAAGACATACCGAATACCAAGAGAGGGCTACACAACATTCTGTAATAACCTATATGGAACGGGATCCAAACATGAAAAGATATATGTATCAATGAAAGGGATTCTGTACACCTAGGACAAACACAACATTGCAATCAAATTTGATCTGAGAAAAATGAAAATTAAATTAAGAATACCAACAACAAATAAGAAGACATAGTTTTTGGGGGTTTGTCCTGGCACATTCCACTTTACTTTACAACCTACAAACAGGACTTCCAGGAAGGCTCTGTTGCCCTAGAAACCAGAGTTGGGAATATAGAAATGCTGCCTCCTTGTGGCCGTGTCCTGCAACAGCATCTTTTAACCCAGAGCTAATGGTCATGTAATATTCACAATTACTACAGGGCTGTAAATGACACCTGCCCTCAAAAAATGTCCTGGTGCAGGTAATGGCCACAGGAATCCAGAACATGGCAAATTTTTCAAGGAAACAATTTGAAGAGGCAAGTTTCTCTGTTTTACTTACAAAAAACGAAAACAAAACGGACGTAGATAAAAGCTCAATATCGGGAATTATTAGACGCATGCAAATCCAAACTACAAAAAGGTATCACCACCCAACACTCAAAATGCCATCAGTAAAAAGTCTACAAACAATAAATGCTGAAGGGCCTTTAGAGATCCGTGTACCCTCTAGTTGCTGGTCGGATGTAAACTGGTAACAGCCAGTAGTGAGAACCGAATGGAGGTGCGTTGAAAGGTAAAAATGGAACTACCATATGATCTAGTAGGCCCACTGCTGGGCCTTACCCCGGAGAAGACCAGAATCCAAAAGACACAGGCTGGCAATCCTGCACTGCACCAATATTTAGCAGAGCCAAGACTTGGAAGTAACCAAAATGTCCATCTACAGATGAATGTAAAAAGAAGAAGTGGTCCATGTACACAATGCAATATTCGCTATGGAAAAGTATGCAACACTGCTCTTTGCAGCACCATAGATGAGCCTAGAGATAATCACAGAACATGAGGTAAGTCGGAAAGCAGACGACAAATAACCTGTGATATCACTCCTACGTGTTACCTAACAACTGACACATATGAACATATTTCCACAGAGAAAGACTCTCACAGACTTAGAAAACAAACTATGGTTATCTAAAGGGAAAGGTGGGAGGAATGGATACATTAAGATTAGGGTTACCATACGTATACAAATACATATCCAACACATGTATCAAAAAGACCGACCATATACCAAGGGAGGTCTACTGAACGCTCTGTAATAATTCACACAGGGGCTTGCCTGGTGGCACCGTGGTGAAGCATCCGCCTGCCAATGCAGGGGACACAGGTTCGATCCCTGGTTCGGGAAGATCCCACATGCTGCAGAGCAACTAAGCCCGTGCACCACCACTAATGAGCCAACGCTCTGGAGCCCATGAGCCATAACTACTGAGCCCATGCGCCACAACTACTGAAGACTGCACGCCTAGAGCCCGTGCTCCACAACAAGAGAAGCCACTGCAGTGAGAACCCTGTGCACCACAATGGAGAGGAGCCCTCACTCACCGCAACTAGAGAATGCCCACAGGCAGCAACGAAGATCCAACTCAGCCAAAAATAAATAAATAAATAAAATAAATTTATAAAAAAATAATAGTAATTTACATGGGAAGAGGATCTTTACATGAATAGATATATATATAATGTTCAATTGAACCTGATTGTGTACACGCAGTACAAACACTATTCTACTCATTACCCCAATTTAAAAAATGAAAACCACAAACAACAATTAATGAGACATAAAGTTATTGAGTATTTCCCCGGCACATTCCATTCTAATTTACAACCTAGGAACACAACTTTCAGGAAGGCCCTGCCGCCCTCGTAACTAGATTTGGGAATGGAGAAATGCTGCCGCCTTGTGACCGTTTCCCACAACGGCAGCTTTGAACACAGGGCCAACGGTCATTTAAGATTCACAGTAATTGTAGGGCTGTAAATGACACGTGTGCTCAAAAAAGGTCCTGGGGTAGGTAATGGCCAAAAAAGTTCACAACACGGAAAATGTTTCAAGAAAACAGTTTGAAGAGGTACGTCTTACTCACTCTGTTATTTCAAAAAAAGAAGAACATGGATAAAAGCTCAATATCAGGAATTATTGGTTGGATGCAAATCCAAACTACAAAAAGATTTCGCCACCCAATATTCAAAATGCCATCCGTAAAAAGTCTGCAAACAATGAATGCTGACGGGTTGGTGGAGAAATCCATACCCACTACGCAGTTGGTTGGATGTAAACTGGTAAGAGCTAATCATGAGAACAGAATGGAGCTGCATTTAAAACGTAAACACTGAGCTACCATATGATGTGGCCGATCCCCTAATGGGCCTATACCCTTGGAAGACCAGAATCGGAAAGGCACAGGCAGGCAAACATGCACTGCAGCAATACTTACAATAGCCAAGACATGCAAGCAAACAAAATGTCCATCAACAGATAAATGGACAAAGAAGAAGTGGTATACGTACCGAATGGAATAGTAGCCTCGGAAGAAAAATGAACAATGCCGCTTTCAGGACTACAGATGAGCCTAGAAATAATCATCCTACGTTATGTAAATCAAAAGGGAATGACAAATATTCTATGATATCATTTATACATGTTATCCTAAGATTGCTACCAATGAACATATTTCCACAGAAAAAGACACACACAGACTTATGAAACAAACTAATGGTTAACCAAAATGAAAGCTGGGAGGATGGAAAAATTAGGATTATGGGGGTAGCATACATATACTTATGTATGTTAAATGTATATAAACATATAACATATAAACTACATGAAATATATTATCACCAATACATATAAAATATATAATGACAAAACACCTACCAAATACCAAGGGAGGTCTACTCAACATTCTGTAATAACATACACGGTAACAGGATCCGAAGATGAACAGACATATGTATGAATCATTGAGCAGATTCTGTAGAGCCAGACAATCACAACACTCTAATCAAATTTACTCCGATAAGAAATAGAAATTAAATTTAAATAACAAACATAAGTAAGGAGACATAAACTTCTGGGGGCTTGTCCCAGCACATTCAACTCTAATTTACAACCGAGGAACACCATGTCCAGGAAGACTCTGTTGCCCTAGTAACAAGAGCTGAGAACGTAATAATGCTGCCGCCTTGTGGCTGTTTCCCACAACAGCAGCTTTAAACCCAGTGCTAATGGTCGCTTAATAGTCACAAGGACTGCAGGGCTGTAAATGACACCTGCCCTCAAAAAATGCCCTGGGGTAGGGAATAGGCAAGAAAATTCAACACATGACAAATTTTTCAAGAAGTCAATATGAAGAGGGACGTTGTACTCACTCTGTAAAAAAAGGAAAAGGAAAAAAGGACATGCCTAAAGCTCAGTATAAGGAATTATTAGCCACATGCAAATCCAACCTCCAAAAAGGTTTCAGCTCACACCAGTCAAATGACCACCAGCCAGAAGTCTACAAACTATCAATGCTGAAGGGGTTTTAGAGAAATGTGTACCTTCTAGCTGCTGGTGGGATGTTACCGGGTAACAACACTAAGGAAAACTGAATGGAGCTGCTTTAAAAGGTAAAAATTGAGCTACCATATGATGCGGCAGGGCACCTTCTGTGCCTGTAACCTAAGACCACCAGAATCGGAAAGACAGAGGCAGACAAGTGTGCACTGCAGCAATATTTAAATAGCCAAGACATGGAAGCAAATAAAGGTCCATAAACAGATGAATGGACAAAGAAGAAGTGGTATATGTACAGAATGCAATATTAGCCACGAAAAAAAAGTAAAAGAATGGCATATGCAGCACCACTTAATCACACAACGTGAAGTAAGTCAGAATGCGAAAGAGAAATGTCCTATGATATCACTGATGTTATCTGAAAATTCATAAAAAGGAACATATTTCCATAGAGAAAGACAATCTCAGATTGAGAAGACAAACTTACGGTTAAGCCAAAGAAAAGGTGTGAGGAGTGGATAAATTAGGATATTGGGGTTAACAAACATATACTAATACATATAAAATATATAAACCCCAAACACCTATGGAATACCATGAGTGGTCTACTGAACACTCTGTAATAACCTTCATGGAAAAGGACACAAAGATCAATAGATATATGTTTATGTGTAAATGAACAAGATTCTTTACACCTAGAACAAAAGACATTTTTCAATCCAATTTGCTCTCATAAAAACTAAAACTTAAAGACACAAACAAGAATTAATGAGGCTCAAACTTATGGGGGTTTGTCCGGGCACATTCCACTCTAATCTGCAACCTAAAAGCACAACTTGCAGCAAGGTTCTGTTTCCCTAGCAAGCAGAGTTGGCAACGTAGAAATGCTGCCACCCTAAGGCCGTTTCCTCAAACAGCACCTTTAAATCCACTGCTAATGGTCACTAAGATTCACAAGGACTGCAGGGCTGTAAATGACTCATGCCCTCAAAAAATGTCCTGGGGTAGGGAATGGACAAAAAAATCCAAACGCGCCAAATTTTTCAAGAAGGCAATTTGAAGTTGCAAGTTTAGCTCAATCGTAAAAAAAAATGAAAAGGACATTGATAAACACAAAACAACAGGAATTATTAGACGCATGCAAATCCAAACTACACAAAGCTATCACCTCACACCAGTCACAATGACCATCAGCAAAAAGTCAACAAACAATAGATGTTGAAGAAGTTGTGGAGAATAGCGTAACCCCTCGGTCTAAGTGGGATGTAAACTGGTAACAGCCAATAACAGGAACAGAATGGCAGTGCGTTTCAAGGTAAAAATTGAGTTACCATATGATCCAGAAGGCCCACGATTGGGCCTGTCACCTGCGAAAGCCAGAATCAAAAAGACCCAGGATGGAAAATCTTGTATTGCAGCAGTATTTACAATAGCCAAGACATGGAAGCAACAAAAATGTCCATCATCAGATGAACGGGCGAAAAAGTGGTCCATGTACACAATGCAATATTAGACACAGAAAAGAATGAAACAATGCCGTTTGCAGCACCATAGATGAGGCCACAGATAATCACACAACTTGAAGTAAGTCAGAAAGCGAGAGACACATATCCTATGATGGCACGTATAGGTGTTATCTAAAAGTTGATAGGAATGAACCTATTTGCACAGAGAAGGACACTCACGTGTTCAGGAAACAAGCTTGTGGTTCACCAAAGGGAAAGGTGTGAGGAATGTACAACGGAGGATATTGGGTTTAACAGACATATGCTAATACTTATAAAATATATAATCATCAAAGACATACCGAATACCAAGAGAGGGCTACACAACATTCTGTAATAACCTATATGGAACGGGATCCAAACATGAAAAGATATATGTATCAATGAAAGGGATTCTGTACACCTAGGACAAACACAACATTGCAATCAAATTTGATCTGAGAAAAATGAAAATTAAATTAAGAATACCAACAACAAATAAGAAGACATAGTTTTTGGGGGTTTGTCCTGGCACATTCCACTTTACTTTACAACCTACAAACAGGACTTCCAGGAAGGCTCTGTTGCCCTAGAAACCAGAGTTGGGAATATAGAAATGCTGCCTCCTTGTGGCCGTGTCCTGCAACAGCATCTTTTAACCCAGAGCTAATGGTCATGTAATATTCACAATTACTACAGGGCTGTAAATGACACCTGCCCTCAAAAAATGTCCTGGTGCAGGTAATGGCCACAGGAATCCAGAACATGGCAAATTTTTCAAGGAAACAATTTGAAGAGGCAAGTTTCTCTGTTTTACTTACAAAAAACGAAAACAAAACGGACGTAGATAAAAGCTCAATATCGGGAATTATTAGACGCATGCAAATCCAAACTACAAAAAGGTATCACCACCCAACACTCAAAATGCCATCAGTAAAAAGTCTACAAACAATAAATGCTGAAGGGCCTTTAGAGATCCGTGTACCCTCTAGTTGCTGGTCGGATGTAAACTGGTAACAGCCAGTAGTGAGAACCGAATGGAGGTGCGTTGAAAGGTAAAAATGGAACTACCATATGATCTAGTAGGCCCACTGCTGGGCCTTACCCCGGAGAAGACCAGAATCCAAAAGACACAGGCTGGCAATCCTGCACTGCACCAATATTTAGCAGAGCCAAGACTTGGAAGTAACCAAAATGTCCATCTACAGATGAATGTAAAAAGAAGAAGTGGTCCATGTACACAATGCAATATTCGCTATGGAAAAGTATGCAACACTGCTCTTTGCAGCACCATAGATGAGCCTAGAGATAATCACAGAACATGAGGTAAGTCGGAAAGCAGACGACAAATAACCTGTGATATCACTCCTACGTGTTACCTAACAACTGACACATATGAACATATTTCCACAGAGAAAGACTCTCACAGACTTAGAAAACAAACTATGGTTATCTAAAGGGAAAGGTGGGAGGAATGGATACATTAAGATTAGGGTTACCATACGTATACAAATACATATCCAACACATGTATCAAAAAGACCGACCATATACCAAGGGAGGTCTACTGAACGCTCTGTAATAATTCACACAGGGGCTTGCCTGGTGGCACCGTGGTGAAGCATCCGCCTGCCAATGCAGGGGACACAGGTTCGATCCCTGGTTCGGGAAGATCCCACATGCTGCAGAGCAACTAAGCCCGTGCACCACCACTAATGAGCCAACGCTCTGGAGCCCATGAGCCATAACTACTGAGCCCATGCGCCACAACTACTGAAGACTGCACGCCTAGAGCCCGTGCTCCACAACAAGAGAAGCCACTGCAGTGAGAACCCTGTGCACCACAATGGAGAGGAGCCCTCACTCACCGCAACTAGAGAATGCCCACAGGCAGCAACGAAGATCCAACTCAGCCAAAAATAAATAAATAAATAAAATAAATTTATAAAAAAATAATAGTAATTTACATGGGAAGAGGATCTTTACATGAATAGATATATATATAATGTTCAATTGAACCTGATTGTGTACACGCAGTACAAACACTATTCTACTCATTACCCCAATTTAAAAAATGAAAACCACAAACAACAATTAATGAGACATAAAGTTATTGAGTATTTCCCCGGCACATTCCATTCTAATTTACAACCTAGGAACACAACTTTCAGGAAGGCCCTGCCGCCCTCGTAACTAGATTTGGGAATGGAGAAATGCTGCCGCCTTGTGACCGTTTCCCACAACGGCAGCTTTGAACACAGGGCCAACGGTCATTTAAGATTCACAGTAATTGTAGGGCTGTAAATGACACGTGTGCTCAAAAAAGGTCCTGGGGTAGGTAATGGCCAAAAAAGTTCACAACACGGAAAATGTTTCAAGAAAACAGTTTGAAGAGGTACGTCTTACTCACTCTGTTATTTCAAAAAAAGAAGAACATGGATAAAAGCTCAATATCAGGAATTATTGGTTGGATGCAAATCCAAACTACAAAAAGATTTCGCCACCCAATATTCAAAATGCCATCCGTAAAAAGTCTGCAAACAATGAATGCTGACGGGTTGGTGGAGAAATCCATACCCACTACGCAGTTGGTTGGATGTAAACTGGTAAGAGCTAATCATGAGAACAGAATGGAGCTGCATTTAAAACGTAAACACTGAGCTACCATATGATGTGGCCGATCCCCTAATGGGCCTATACCCTTGGAAGACCAGAATCGGAAAGGCACAGGCAGGCAAACATGCACTGCAGCAATACTTACAATAGCCAAGACATGCAAGCAAACAAAATGTCCATCAACAGATAAATGGACAAAGAAGAAGTGGTATACGTACCGAATGGAATAGTAGCCTCGGAAGAAAAATGAACAATGCCGCTTTCAGGACTACAGATGAGCCTAGAAATAATCATCCTACGTTATGTAAATCAAAAGGGAATGACAAATATTCTATGATATCATTTATACATGTTATCCTAAGATTGCTACCAATGAACATATTTCCACAGAAAAAGACACACACAGACTTATGAAACAAACTAATGGTTAACCAAAATGAAAGCTGGGAGGATGGAAAAATTAGGATTATGGGGGTAGCATACATATACTTATGTATGTTAAATGTATATAAACATATAACATATAAACTACATGAAATATATTATCACCAATACATATAAAATATATAATGACAAAACACCTACCAAATACCAAGGGAGGTCTACTCAACATTCTGTAATAACATACACGGTAACAGGATCCGAAGATGAACAGACATATGTATGAATCATTGAGCAGATTCTGTAGAGCCAGACAATCACAACACTCTAATCAAATTTACTCCGATAAGAAATAGAAATTAAATTTAAATAACAAACATAAGTAAGGAGACATAAACTTCTGGGGGCTTGTCCCAGCACATTCAACTCTAATTTACAACCGAGGAACACCATGTCCAGGAAGACTCTGTTGCCCTAGTAACAAGAGCTGAGAACGTAATAATGCTGCCGCCTTGTGGCTGTTTCCCACAACAGCAGCTTTAAACCCAGTGCTAATGGTCGCTTAATAGTCACAAGGACTGCAGGGCTGTAAATGACACCTGCCCTCAAAAAATGCCCTGGGGTAGGGAATAGGCAAGAAAATTCAACACATGACAAATTTTTCAAGAAGTCAATATGAAGAGGGACGTTGTACTCACTCTGTAAAAAAAGGAAAAGGAAAAAAGGACATGCCTAAAGCTCAGTATAAGGAATTATTAGCCACATGCAAATCCAACCTCCAAAAAGGTTTCAGCTCACACCAGTCAAATGACCACCAGCCAGAAGTCTACAAACTATCAATGCTGAAGGGGTTTTAGAGAAATGTGTACCTTCTAGCTGCTGGTGGGATGTTACCGGGTAACAACACTAAGGAAAACTGAATGGAGCTGCTTTAAAAGGTAAAAATTGAGCTACCATATGATGCGGCAGGGCACCTTCTGTGCCTGTAACCTAAGACCACCAGAATCGGAAAGACAGAGGCAGACAAGTGTGCACTGCAGCAATATTTAAATAGCCAAGACATGGAAGCAAATAAAGGTCCATAAACAGATGAATGGACAAAGAAGAAGTGGTATATGTACAGAATGCAATATTAGCCACGAAAAAAAAGTAAAAGAATGGCATATGCAGCACCACTTAATCACACAACGTGAAGTAAGTCAGAATGCGAAAGAGAAATGTCCTATGATATCACTGATGTTATCTGAAAATTCATAAAAAGGAACATATTTCCATAGAGAAAGACAATCTCAGATTGAGAAGACAAACTTACGGTTAAGCCAAAGAAAAGGTGTGAGGAGTGGATAAATTAGGATATTGGGGTTAACAAACATATACTAATACATATAAAATATATAAACCCCAAACACCTATGGAATACCATGAGTGGTCTACTGAACACTCTGTAATAACCTTCATGGAAAAGGACACAAAGATCAATAGATATATGTTTATGTGTAAATGAACAAGATTCTTTACACCTAGAACAAAAGACATTTTTCAATCCAATTTGCTCTCATAAAAACTAAAACTTAAAGACACAAACAAGAATTAATGAGGCTCAAACTTATGGGGGTTTGTCCGGGCACATTCCACTCTAATCTGCAACCTAAAAGCACAACTTGCAGCAAGGTTCTGTTTCCCTAGCAAGCAGAGTTGGCAACGTAGAAATGCTGCCACCCTAAGGCCGTTTCCTCAAACAGCACCTTTAAATCCACTGCTAATGGTCACTAAGATTCACAAGGACTGCAGGGCTGTAAATGACTCATGCCCTCAAAAAATGTCCTGGGGTAGGGAATGGACAAAAAAATCCAAACGCGCCAAATTTTTCAAGAAGGCAATTTGAAGTTGCAAGTTTAGCTCAATCGTAAAAAAAAATGAAAAGGACATTGATAAACACAAAACAACAGGAATTATTAGACGCATGCAAATCCAAACTACACAAAGCTATCACCTCACACCAGTCACAATGACCATCAGCAAAAAGTCAACAAACAATAGATGTTGAAGAAGTTGTGGAGAATAGCGTAACCCCTCGGTCTAAGTGGGATGTAAACTGGTAACAGCCAATAACAGGAACAGAATGGCAGTGCGTTTCAAGGTAAAAATTGAGTTACCATATGATCCAGAAGGCCCACGATTGGGCCTGTCACCTGCGAAAGCCAGAATCAAAAAGACCCAGGATGGAAAATCTTGTATTGCAGCAGTATTTACAATAGCCAAGACATGGAAGCAACAAAAATGTCCATCATCAGATGAACGGGCGAAAAAGTGGTCCATGTACACAATGCAATATTAGACACAGAAAAGAATGAAACAATGCCGTTTGCAGCACCATAGATGAGGCCACAGATAATCACACAACTTGAAGTAAGTCAGAAAGCGAGAGACACATATCCTATGATGGCACGTATAGGTGTTATCTAAAAGTTGATAGGAATGAACCTATTTGCACAGAGAAGGACACTCACGTGTTCAGGAAACAAGCTTGTGGTTCACCAAAGGGAAAGGTGTGAGGAATGTACAACGGAGGATATTGGGTTTAACAGACATATGCTAATACTTATAAAATATATAATCATCAAAGACATACCGAATACCAAGAGAGGGCTACACAACATTCTGTAATAACCTATATGGAACGGGATCCAAACATGAAAAGATATATGTATCAATGAAAGGGATTCTGTACACCTAGGACAAACACAACATTGCAATCAAATTTGATCTGAGAAAAATGAAAATTAAATTAAGAATACCAACAACAAATAAGAAGACATAGTTTTTGGGGGTTTGTCCTGGCACATTCCACTTTACTTTACAACCTACAAACAGGACTTCCAGGAAGGCTCTGTTGCCCTAGAAACCAGAGTTGGGAATATAGAAATGCTGCCTCCTTGTGGCCGTGTCCTGCAACAGCATCTTTTAACCCAGAGCTAATGGTCATGTAATATTCACAATTACTACAGGGCTGTAAATGACACCTGCCCTCAAAAAATGTCCTGGTGCAGGTAATGGCCACAGGAATCCAGAACATGGCAAATTTTTCAAGGAAACAATTTGAAGAGGCAAGTTTCTCTGTTTTACTTACAAAAAACGAAAACAAAACGGACGTAGATAAAAGCTCAATATCGGGAATTATTAGACGCATGCAAATCCAAACTACAAAAAGGTATCACCACCCAACACTCAAAATGCCATCAGTAAAAAGTCTACAAACAATAAATGCTGAAGGGCCTTTAGAGATCCGTGTACCCTCTAGTTGCTGGTCGGATGTAAACTGGTAACAGCCAGTAGTGAGAACCGAATGGAGGTGCGTTGAAAGGTAAAAATGGAACTACCATATGATCTAGTAGGCCCACTGCTGGGCCTTACCCCGGAGAAGACCAGAATCCAAAAGACACAGGCTGGCAATCCTGCACTGCACCAATATTTAGCAGAGCCAAGACTTGGAAGTAACCAAAATGTCCATCTACAGATGAATGTAAAAAGAAGAAGTGGTCCATGTACACAATGCAATATTCGCTATGGAAAAGTATGCAACACTGCTCTTTGCAGCACCATAGATGAGCCTAGAGATAATCACAGAACATGAGGTAAGTCGGAAAGCAGACGACAAATAACCTGTGATATCACTCCTACGTGTTACCTAACAACTGACACATATGAACATATTTCCACAGAGAAAGACTCTCACAGACTTAGAAAACAAACTATGGTTATCTAAAGGGAAAGGTGGGAGGAATGGATACATTAAGATTAGGGTTACCATACGTATACAAATACATATCCAACACATGTATCAAAAAGACCGACCATATACCAAGGGAGGTCTACTGAACGCTCTGTAATAATTCACACAGGGGCTTGCCTGGTGGCACCGTGGTGAAGCATCCGCCTGCCAATGCAGGGGACACAGGTTCGATCCCTGGTTCGGGAAGATCCCACATGCTGCAGAGCAACTAAGCCCGTGCACCACCACTAATGAGCCAACGCTCTGGAGCCCATGAGCCATAACTACTGAGCCCATGCGCCACAACTACTGAAGACTGCACGCCTAGAGCCCGTGCTCCACAACAAGAGAAGCCACTGCAGTGAGAACCCTGTGCACCACAATGGAGAGGAGCCCTCACTCACCGCAACTAGAGAATGCCCACAGGCAGCAACGAAGATCCAACTCAGCCAAAAATAAATAAATAAATAAAATAAATTTATAAAAAAATAATAGTAATTTACATGGGAAGAGGATCTTTACATGAATAGATATATATATAATGTTCAATTGAACCTGATTGTGTACACGCAGTACAAACACTATTCTACTCATTACCCCAATTTAAAAAATGAAAACCACAAACAACAATTAATGAGACATAAAGTTATTGAGTATTTCCCCGGCACATTCCATTCTAATTTACAACCTAGGAACACAACTTTCAGGAAGGCCCTGCCGCCCTCGTAACTAGATTTGGGAATGGAGAAATGCTGCCGCCTTGTGACCGTTTCCCACAACGGCAGCTTTGAACACAGGGCCAACGGTCATTTAAGATTCACAGTAATTGTAGGGCTGTAAATGACACGTGTGCTCAAAAAAGGTCCTGGGGTAGGTAATGGCCAAAAAAGTTCACAACACGGAAAATGTTTCAAGAAAACAGTTTGAAGAGGTAAGTCTTACTCACTCTGTTATTTCAAAAAAAGAAGAACATGGATAAAAGCTCAATATCTGGAATTATTGGTTGGATGCAAATCCAAACTACAAAAAGATTTCGCCACCCAATATTCAAAATGCCATCCGTAAAAAGTCTGCAAACAATGAATGCTGACGGGTTGGTGGAGAAATCCATACCCACTACGCAGTTGGTTGGATGTAAACTGGTAAGAGCTAATCATGAGAACAGAATGGAGCTGCATTTAAAACGTAAACACTGAGCTACCATATGATGCGGCCGATCCCCTAATGGGCCTATACCCTTGGAAGACCAGAATCGGAAAGGCACAGGCAGGCAAACATGCACTGCAGCAATACTTACAATAGCCAAGACATGCAAGCAAACAAAATGTCCATCAACAGATAAATGGACAAAGAAGAAGTGGTATACGTACCGAATGGAATAGTAGCCTCGGAAGAAAAATGAACAATGCCGCTTTCAGGACTACAGATGAGCCTAGAAATAATCATCCTACGTTATGTAAATCAAAAGGGAATGACAAATATTCTATGATATCATTTATACATGTTATCCTAAGATTGCTACCAATGAACATATTTCCACAGAAAAAGACACACACAGACTTATGAAACAAACTAATGGTTAACCAAAATGAAAGCTGGGAGGATGGAAAAATTAGGATTATGGGGGTAGCATACATATACTTATGTATGTTAAATGTATATAAACATATAACATATAAACTACATGAAATATATTATCACCAATACATATAAAATATATAATGACAAAACACCTACCAAATACCAAGGGAGGTCTACTCAACATTCTGTAATAACATACACGGTAACAGGATCCGAAGATGAACAGACATATGTATGAATCATTGAGCAGATTCTGTAGAGCCAGACAATCACAACTCTCTAATCAAATTTACTCCGATAAGAAATAGAAATTAAATTTAAATAACAAACATAAGTAAGGAGACATAAACTTCTGGGGGCTTGTCCCAGCACATTCAACTCTAATTTACAACCGAGGAACACCATGTCCAGGAAGACTCTGTTGCCCTAGTAACAAGAGCTGAGAACGTAATAATGCTGCCGCCTTGTGGCTGTTTCCCACAACAGCAGCTTTAAACCCAGTGCTAATGGTCGCTTAATAGTCACAAGGACTGCAGGGCTGTAAATGACACCTGCCCTCAAAAAATGCCCTGGGGTAGGGAATAGGCAAGAAAATTCAACACATGACAAATTTTTCAAGAAGTCAATATGAAGAGGGACGTTGTACTCACTCTGTAAAAAAAGGAAAAGGAAAAAAGGACATGCCTAAAGCTCAGTATAAGGAATTATTAGCCACATGCAAATCCAACCTCCAAAAAGGTTTCAGCTCACACCAGTCAAATGACCACCAGCCAGAAGTCTACAAACTATCAATGCTGAAGGGGTTTTAGAGAAATGTGTACCTTCTAGCTGCTGGTGGGATGTTACCGGGTAACAACACTAAGGAAAACTGAATGGAGCTGCTTTAAAAGGTAAAAATTGAGCTACCATATGATGCGGCAGGGCACCTTCTGTGCCTGTAACCTAAGACCACCAGAATCGGAAAGACAGAGGCAGACAAGTGTGCACTGCAGCAATATTTAAATAGCCAAGACATGGAAGCAAATAAAGGTCCATAAACAGATGAATGGACAAAGAAGAAGTGGTATATGTACAGAATGCAATATTAGCCACGAAAAAAAAGTAAAAGAATGGCATATGCAGCACCACTTAATCACACAACGTGAAGTAAGTCAGAATGCGAAAGAGAAATGTCCTATGATATCACTGATGTTATCTGAAAATTCATAAAAAGGAACATATTTCCATAGAGAAAGACAATCTCAGATTGAGAAGACAAACTTACGGTTAAGCCAAAGAAAAGGTGTGAGGAGTGGATAAATTAGGATATTGGGGTTAACAAACATATACTAATACATATAAAATATATAAACCCCAAACACCTATGGAATACCATGAGTGGTCTACTGAACACTCTGTAATAACCTTCATGGAAAAGGACACAAAGATCAATAGATATATGTTTATGTGTAAATGAACAAGATTCTTTACACCTAGAACAAAAGACAATTTTCAATCCAATTTGCTCTGATAAAAACTAAAACTTAAAGACACAAACAAGAATTAAGGAGGCTCAAACTTATGGGGGTTTGTCCGGGCACATTCCACTCTAATCTGCAACCTAAAAGCACAACTTGCAGCAAGGTTCTGTTTCCCTAGCAAGCAGAGTTGGCAACGTAGAAATGCTGCCACCCTAAGGCCGTTTCCTCAAACAGCACCTTTAAATCCACTGCTAATGGTCACTAAGATTCACAAGGACTGCAGGGCTGTAAATGACTCATGCCCTCAAAAAATGTCCTGGGGTAGGGAATGGACAAAAAAATCCAAACGCGCCAAATTTTTCAAGAAGGCAATTTGAAGTTGCAAGTTTAGCTCAATCGTAAAAAAAAATGAAAAGGACATTGATAAACACAAAACAACAGGAATTATTAGACGCATGCAAATCCATACTACACAAAGCTATCACCTCACACCAGTCACAATGACCATCAGCAAAAAGTCAACAAACAATAGATGTTGAAGAAGTTGTGGAGAATAGCGTAACCCCTCGGTCTAAGTGGGATGTAAACTGGTAACAGCCAATAACAGGAACAGAATGGCAGTGCGTTTCAAGGTAAAAATTGAGTTACCATATGATCCAGAAGGCCCACGATTGGGCCTGTCACCTGCGAAAGCCAGAATCAAAAAGACCCAGGATGGAAAATCTTGTATTGCAGCAGTATTTACAATAGCCAAGACATGGAAGCAACAAAAATGTCCATCATCAGATGAACGGGCGAAAAAGTGGTCCATGTACACAATGCAATATTAGACACAGAAAAGAATGAAACAATGCCGTTTGCAGCACCATAGATGAGGCCACAGATAATCACACAACTTGAAGTAAGTCAGAAAGCGAGAGACACATATCCTATGATGGCACGTATAGGTGTTATCTAAAAGTTGATAGGAATGAACCTATTTGCACAGAGAAGGACACTCACGTGTTCAGGAAACAAGCTTGTGGTTCACCAAAGGGAAAGGTGTGAGGAATGTACAACGGAGGATATTGGGTTTAACAGACATATGCTAATACTTATAAAATATATAATCATCAAAGACATACCGAATACCAAGAGAGGGCTACACAACATTCTGTAATAACCTATATGGAACGGGATCCAAACATGAAAAGATATATGTATCAATGAAAGGGATTCTGTACACCTAGGACAAACACAACATTGCAATCAAATTTGATCTGAGAAAAATGAAAATTAAATTAAGAATACCAACAACAAATAAGAAGACATAGTTTTTGGGGGTTTGTCCTGGCACATTCCACTTTACTTTACAACCTACAAACAGGACTTCCAGGAAGGCTCTGTTGCCCTAGAAACCAGAGTTGGGAATATAGAAATGCTGCCTCCTTGTGGCCGTGTCCTGCAACAGCATCTTTAAACCCAGAGCTAATGGTCATGTAATATTCACAATTACTACAGGGCTGTAAATGACACCTGCCCTCAAAAAATGTCCTGGTGCAGGTAATGGCCACAGGAATCCAGAACATGGCAAATTTTTCAAGGAAACAATTTGACGAGGCAAGTTTCTCTGTTTTACTTACAAAAAACGAAAACAAAACGGACGTAGATAAAAGCTCAATATCGGGAATTATTAGACGCATGCAAATCCAAACTACAAAAAGGTATCACCACCCAACACTCAAAATGCCATCAGTAAAAAGTCTACAAACAATAAATGCTGAAGGGCCTTTAGAGATCCGTGTACCCTCTAGTTGCTGGTCGGATGTAAACTGGTAACAGCCAGTAGTGAGAACCGAATGGAGGTGCGTTGAAAGGTAAAAATGGAACTACCATATGATCTAGTAGGCCCACTCTTGGGCCTTACCCCGGAGAAGACCAGAATCCAAAAGACACAGGCTGGCAATCCTGCACTGCACCAATATTTAGCAGAGCCAAGACTTGGAAGTAACCAAAATGTCCATCTACAGATGAATGTAAAAAGAAGAAGTGGTCCATGTACACAATGCAATATTCGCTATGGAAAAGTATGCAACACTGCTCTTTGCAGCACCATAGATGAGCCTAGAGATAATCACAGAACATGAGGTAAGTCGGAAAGCAGACGACAAATAACCTGTGATATCACTCCTACGTGTTACCTAACAACTGACACATATGAACATATTTCCACAGAGAAAGACTCTCACAGACTCAGAAAACAAACTATGGTTATCTAAAGGGAAAGGTGGGAGGAATGGATACATTAAGATTAGGGTTACCATACGTATACAAATACATATCCAACACATGTATCAAAAAGACCGACCATATACCAAGGGAGGTCTACTGAACGCTCTGTAATAATTCACACAGGGGCTTGCCTGGTGGCACCGTGGTGAAGAATCCGCCTGCCAATGCAGGGGACACAGGTTCGATCCCTGGTTCGGGAAGATCCCACATGCTGCAGAGCAACTAAGCCCGTGCACCACCACTAATGAGCCAACGCTCTGGAGCCCATGAGCCATAACTACTGAGCCCATGCGCCACAACTACTGAAGACTGCACGCCTAGAGCCCGTGCTCCACAACAAGAGAAGCCACTGCAGTGAGAACCCTGTGCACCACAATGGAGAGGAGCCCTCACTCACCGCAACTAGAGAATGCCCACAGGCAGCAACGAAGATCCAACTCAGCCAAAAATAAATAAATAAATAAAATAAATTTATAAAAAAATAATAGTAATTTACATGGGAAGAGGATCTTTACATGAATAGATATATATATAATGTTCAATTGAACCTGATTGTGTACACGCAGTACAAACACTATTCTACTCATTACCCCAATTTAAAAAATGAAAACCACAAACAACAATTAATGAGACATAAAGTTATTGAGTATTTCCCCGGCACATTCCATTCTAATTTACAACCTAGGAACACAACTTTCAGGAAGGCCCTGCCGCCCTCGTAACTAGATTTGGGAATGGAGAAATGCTGCCGCCTTGTGACCGTTTCCCACAACGGCAGCTTTGAACACAGGGCCAACGGTCATTTAAGATTCACAGTAATTGTAGGGCTGTAAATGACACGTGTGCTCAAAAAAGGTCCTGGGGTAGGTAATGGCCAAAAAAGTTCACAACACGGAAAATGTTTCAAGAAAACAGTTTGAAGAGGTACGTCTTACTCACTCTGTTATTTCAAAAAAAGAAGAACATGGATAAAAGCTCAACATCAGGAATTATTGGTTGGATGCAAATCCAAACTACAAAAAGATTTCGCCACCCAATATTCAAAATGCCATCCGTAAAAAGTCTGCAAACAATGAATGCTGACGGGTTGGTGGAGAAATCCATACCCACTACGCAGTTGGTTGGATGTAAACTGGTAAGAGCTAATCATGAGAACAGAATGGAGCTGCATTTAAAACGTAAACACTGAGCTACCATATGATGCGGCCGATCCCCTAATGGGCCTATACCCTTGGAAGACCAGAATCGGAAAGGCACAGGCAGGCAAACATGCACTGCAGCAATACTTACAATAGCCAAGACATGCAAGCAAACAAAATGTCCATCAACAGATAAATGGACAAAGAAGAAGTGGTATACGTACCGAATGGAATAGTAGCCTCGGAAGAAAAATGAACAATGCCGCTTTCAGGACTACAGATGAGCCTAGAAATAAGCATCCTACGTTATGTAAATCAAAAGGGAATGACAAATATTCTATGATATCATTTATACATGTTATCCTAAGATTGCTACCAATGAACATATTTCCACAGAAAAAGACACACACAGACTTATGAAACAAACTAATGGTTAACCAAAATGAAAGCTGGGAGGATGGAAAAATTAGGATTATGGGGGTAGCATACATATACTTATGTATGTTAAATGTATATAAACATATAACATATAAACTACATGAAATATATTATCACCAATACATATAAAATATATAATGACAAAACACCTACCAAATACCAAGGGAGGTCTACTCAACATTCTGTAATAACATACACGGTAACAGGATCCGAAGATGAACAGACATATGTATGAATCATTGAGCAGATTCTGTAGAGCCAGACAATCACAACACTCTAATCAAATTTACTCCGATAAGAAATAGAAATTAAATTTAAATAACAAACATAAGTAAGGAGACATAAACTTCTGGGGGCTTGTCCCAGCACATTCAACTCTAATTTACAACCGAGGAACACCATGTCCAGGAAGACTCTGTTGCCCTAGTAACAAGAGCTGAGAACGTAATAATGCTGCCGCCTTGTGGCTGTTTCCCACAACAGCAGCTTTAAACCCAGTGCTAATGGTCGCTTAATAGTCACAAGGACTGCAGGGCTGTAAATGACACCTGCCCTCAAAAAATGCCCTGGGGTAGGGAATAGGCAAGAAAATTCAACACATGACAAATTTTTCAAGAAGTCAATATGAAGAGGGACGTTGTACTCACTCTGTAAAAAAAGGAAAAGGAAAAAAGGACATGCCTAAAGCTCAGTATAAGGAATTATTAGCCACATGCAAATCCAACCTCCAAAAAGGTTTCAGCTCACACCAGTCAAATGACCACCAGCCAGAAGTCTACAAACTATCAATGCTGAAGGGGTTTTAGAGAAATGTGTACCTTCTAGCTGCTGGTGGGATGTTACCGGGTAACAACACTAAGGAAAACTGAATGGAGCTGCTTTAAAAGGTAAAAATTGAGCTACCATATGATGCGGCAGGGCACCTTCTGTGCCTGTAACCTAAGACCACCAGAATCGGAAAGACAGAGGCAGACAAGTGTGCACTGCAGCAATATTTAAATAGCCAAGACATGGAAGCAAATAAAGGTCCATAAACAGATGAATGGACAAAGAAGAAGTGGTATATGTACAGAATGCAATATTAGCCACGAAAAAAAAGTAAAAGAATGGCATATGCAGCACCACTTAATCACACAACGTGAAGTAAGTCAGAATGCGAAAGAGAAATGTCCTATGATATCACTGATGTTATCTGAAAATTCATAAAAAGGAACATATTTCCATAGAGAAAGACAATCTCAGATTGAGAAGACAAACTTACGGTTAAGCCAAAGAAAAGGTGTGAGGAGTGGATAAATTAGGATATTGGGGTTAACAAACATATACTAATACATATAAAATATATAAACCCCAAACACCTATGGAATACCATGAGTGGTCTACTGAACACTCTGTAATAACCTTCATGGAAAAGGACACAAAGATCAATAGATATATGTTTATGTGTAAATGAACAAGATTCTTTACACCTAGAACAAAAGACAATTTTCAATCCAATTTGCTCTGATAAAAACTAAAACTTAAAGACACAAACAAGAATTAAGGAGGCTCAAACTTATGGGGGTTTGTCCGGGCACATTCCACTCTAATCTGCAACCTAAAAGCACAACTTGCAGCAAGGTTCTGTTTCCCTAGCAAGCAGAGTTGGCAACGTAGAAATGCTGCCACCCTAAGGCCGTTTCCTCAAACAGCACCTTTAAATCCACTGCTAATGGTCACTAAGATTCACAAGGACTGCAGGGCTGTAAATGACTCATGCCCTCAAAAAATGTCCTGGGGTAGGGAATGGACAAAAAAATCCAAACGCGCCAAATTTTTCAAGAAGGCAATTTGAAGTTGCAAGTTTAGCTCAATCGTAAAAAAAAATGAAAAGGACATTGATAAACACAAAACAACAGGAATTATTAGACGCATGCAAATCCATACTACACAAAGCTATCACCTCACACCAGTCACAATGACCATCAGCAAAAAGTCAACAAACAATAGATGTTGAAGAAGTTGTGGAGAATAGCGTAACCCCTCGGTCTAAGTGGGATGTAAACTGGTAACAGCCAATAACAGGAACAGAATGGCAGTGCGTTTCAAGGTAAAAATTGAGTTACCATATGATCCAGAAGGCCCACGATTGGGCCTGTCACCTGCGAAAGCCAGAATCAAAAAGACCCAGGATGGAAAATCTTGTATTGCAGCAGTATTTACAATAGCCAAGACATGGAAGCAACAAAAATGTCCATCATCAGATGAACGGGCGAAAAAGTGGTCCATGTACACAATGCAATATTAGACACAGAAAAGAATGAAACAATGCCGTTTGCAGCACCATAGATGAGGCCACAGATAATCACACAACTTGAAGTAAGTCAGAAAGCGAGAGACACATATCCTATGATGGCACGTATAGGTGTTATCTAAAAGTTGATAGGAATGAACCTATTTGCACAGAGAAGGACACTCACGTGTTCAGGAAACAAGCTTGTGGTTCACCAAAGGGAAAGGTGTGAGGAATGTACAACGGAGGATATTGGGTTTAACAGACATATGCTAATACTTATAAAATATATAATCATCAAAGACATACCGAATACCAAGAGAGGGCTACACAACATTCTGTAATAACCTATATGGAACGGGATCCAAACATGAAAAGATATATGTATCAATGAAAGGGATTCTGTACACCTAGGACAAACACAACATTGCAATCAAATTTGATCTGAGAAAAATGAAAATTAAATTAAGAATACCAACAACAAATAAGAAGACATAGTTTTTGGGGGTTTGTCCTGGCACATTCCACTTTACTTTACAACCTACAAACAGGACTTCCAGGAAGGCTCTGTTGCCCTAGAAACCAGAGTTGGGAATATAGAAATGCTGCCTCCTTGTGGCCGTGTCCTGCAACAGCATCTTTAAACCCAGAGCTAATGGTCATGTAATATTCACAATTACTACAGGGCTGTAAATGACACCTGCCCTCAAAAAATGTCCTGGTGCAGGTAATGGCCACAGGAATCCAGAACATGGCAAATTTTTCAAGGAAACAATTTGAAGAGGCAAGTTTCTCTGTTTTACTTACAAAAAACGAAAACAAAACGGACGTAGATAAAAGCTCAATATCGGGAATTATTAGACGCATGCAAATCCAAACTACAAAAAGGTATCACCACCCAACACTCAAAATGCCATCAGTAAAAAGTCTACAAACAATAAATGCTGAAGGGCCTTTAGAGATCCGTGTACCCTCTAGTTGCTGGTCGGATGTAAACTGGTAACAGCCAGTAGTGAGAACCGAATGGAGGTGCGTTGAAAGGTAAAAATGGAACTACCATATGATCTAGTAGGCCCACTCTTGGGCCTTACCCCGGAGAAGACCAGAATCCAAAAGACACAGGCTGGCAATCCTGCACTGCACCAATATTTAGCAGAGCCAAGACTTGGAAGTAACCAAAATGTCCATCTACAGATGAATGTAAAAAGAAGAAGTGGTCCATGTACACAATGCAATATTCGCTATGGAAAAGTATGCAACACTGCTCTTTGCAGCACCATAGATGAGCCTAGAGATAATCACAGAACATGAGGTAAGTCGGAAAGCAGACGACAAATAACCTGTGATATCACTCCTACGTGTTACCTAACAACTGACACATATGAACATATTTCCACAGAGAAAGACTCTCACAGACTCAGAAAACAAACTATGGTTATCTAAAGGGAAAGGTGGGAGGAATGGATACATTAAGATTAGGGTTACCATACGTATACAAATACATATCCAACACATGTATCAAAAAGACCGACCATATACCAAGGGAGGTCTACTGAACGCTCTGTAATAATTCACACAGGGGCTTGCCTGGTGGCACCGTGGTGAAGAATCCGCCTGCCAATGCAGTGGACACAGGTTCGATCCCTGGTTCGGGAAGATCCCACATGCTGCAGAGCAACTAAGCCCGTGCACCACCACTAATGAGCCAACGCTCTGGAGCCCATGAGCCATAACTACTGAGCCCATGCGCCACAACTACTGAAGACTGCACGCCTAGAGCCCGTGCTCCACAACAAGAGAAGCCACTGCAGTGAGAACCCTGTGCACCACAATGGAGAGGAGCCCTCACTCAGCGCAACTAGAGAATGCCCACAGGCAGCAACGAAGATCCAACTCAGCCAAAAATAAATAAATAAATAAAATAAATTTATAAAAAAATAATAGTAATTTACATGGGAAGAGGATCTTTACATGAATAGATATATATATAATGTTCAATTGAACCTGATTGTGTACACGCAGTACAAACACTATTCTACTCATTACCCCAATTTAAAAAATGAAAACCACAAACAACAATTAATGAGACATAAAGTTATTGAGTATTTCCCCGGCACATTCCATTCTAATTTACAACCTAGGAACACAACTTTCAGGAAGGCCCTGCCGCCCTCGTAACTAGATTTGGGAATGGAGAAATGCTGCCGCCTTGTGACCGTTTCCCACAACGGCAGCTTTGAACACAGGGCCAACGGTCATTTAAGATTCACAGTAATTGTAGGGCTGTAAATGACACGTGTGCTCAAAAAAGGTCCTGGGGTAGGTAATGGCCAAAAAAGTTCACAACACGGAAAATGTTTCAAGAAAACAGTTTGAAGAGGTACGTCTTACTCACTCTGTTATTTCAAAAAAAGAAGAACATGGATAAAAGCTCAATATCAGGAATTATTGGTTGGATGCAAATCCAAACTACAAAAAGATTTCGCCACCCAATATTCAAAATGCCATCCGTAAAAAGTCTGCAAACAATGAATGCTGACGGGTTGGTGGAGAAATCCATACCCACTACGCAGTTGGTTGGATGTAAACTGGTAAGAGCTAATCATGAGAACAGAATGGAGCTGCATTTAAAACGTAAACACTGAGCTACCATATGATGTGGCCGATCCCCTAATGGGCCTATACCCTTGGAAGACCAGAATCGGAAAGGCACAGGCAGGCAAACATGCACTGCAGCAATACTTACAATAGCCAAGACATGCAAGCAAACAAAATGTCCATCAACAGATAAATGGACAAAGAAGAAGTGGTATACGTACCGAATGGAATAGTAGCCTCGGAAGAAAAATGAACAATGCCGCTTTCAGGACTACAGATGAGCCTAGAAATAATCATCCTACGTTATGTAAATCAAAAGGGAATGACAAATATTCTATGATATCATTTATACATGTTATCCTAAGATTGCTACCAATGAACATATTTCCACAGAAAAAGACACACACAGACTTATGAAACAAACTAATGGTTAACCAAAATGAAAGCTGGGAGGATGGAAAAATTAGGATTATGGGGGTAGCATACATATACTTATGTATGTTAAATGTATATAAACATATAACATATAAACTACATGAAATATATTATCACCAATACATATAAAATATATAATGACAAAACACCTACCAAATACCAAGGGAGGTCTACTCAACATTCTGTAATAACATACACGGTAACAGGATCCGAAGATGAACAGACATATGTATGAATCATTGAGCAGATTCTGTAGAGCCAGACAATCACAACACTCTAATCAAATTTACTCCGATAAGAAATAGAAATTAAATTTAAATAACAAACATAAGTAAGGAGACATAAACTTCTGGGGGCTTGTCCCAGCACATTCAACTCTAATTTACAACCGAGGAACACCATGTCCAGGAAGACTCTGTTGCCCTAGTAACAAGAGCTGAGAACGTAATAATGCTGCCGCCTTGTGGCTGTTTCCCACAACAGCAGCTTTAAACCCAGTGCTAATGGTCGCTTAATAGTCACAAGGACTGCAGGGCTGTAAATGACACCTGCCCTCAAAAAATGCCCTGGGGTAGGGAATAGGCAAGAAAATTCAACACATGACAAATTTTTCAAGAAGTCAATATGAAGAGGGACGTTGTACTCACTCTGTAAAAAAAGGAAAAGGAAAAAAGGACATGCCTAAAGCTCAGTATAAGGAATTATTAGCCACATGCAAATCCAACCTCCAAAAAGGTTTCAGCTCACACCAGTCAAATGACCACCAGCCAGAAGTCTACAAACTATCAATGCTGAAGGGGTTTTAGAGAAATGTGTACCTTCTAGCTGCTGGTGGGATGTTACCGGGTAACAACACTAAGGAAAACTGAATGGAGCTGCTTTAAAAGGTAAAAATTGAGCTACCATATGATGCGGCAGGGCACCTTCTGTGCCTGTAACCTAAGACCACCAGAATCGGAAAGACAGAGGCAGACAAGTGTGCACTGCAGCAATATTTAAATAGCCAAGACATGGAAGCAAATAAAGGTCCATAAACAGATGAATGGACAAAGAAGAAGTGGTATATGTACAGAATGCAATATTAGCCACGAAAAAAAAGTAAAAGAATGGCATATGCAGCACCACTTAATCACACAACGTGAAGTAAGTCAGAATGCGAAAGAGAAATGTCCTATGATATCACTGATGTTATCTGAAAATTCATAAAAAGGAACATATTTCCATAGAGAAAGACAATCTCAGATTGAGAAGACAAACTTACGGTTAAGCCAAAGAAAAGGTGTGAGGAGTGGATAAATTAGGATATTGGGGTTAACAAACATATACTAATACATATAAAATATATAAACCCCAAACACCTATGGAATACCATGAGTGGTCTACTGAACACTCTGTAATAACCTTCATGGAAAAGGACACAAAGATCAATAGATATATGTTTATGTGTAAATGAACAAGATTCTTTACACCTAGAACAAAAGACAATTTTCAATCCAATTTGCTCTGATAAAAACTAAAACTTAAAGACACAAACAAGAATTAAGGAGGCTCAAACTTATGGGGGTTTGTCCGGGCACATTCCACTCTAATCTGCAACCTAAAAGCACAACTTGCAGCAAGGTTCTGTTTCCCTAGCAAGCAGAGTTGGCAACGTAGAAATGCTGCCACCCTAAGGCCGTTTCCTCAAACAGCACCTTTAAATCCACTGCTAATGGTCACTAAGATTCACAAGGACTGCAGGGCTGTAAATGACTCATGCCCTCAAAAAATGTCCTGGGGTAGGGAATGGACAAAAAAATCCAAACGCGCCAAATTTTTCAAGAAGGCAATTTGAAGTTGCAAGTTTAGCTCAATCGTAAAAAAAAATGAAAAGGACATTGATAAACACAAAACAACAGGAATTATTAGACGCATGCAAATCCATACTACACAAAGCTATCACCTCACACCAGTCACAATGACCATCAGCAAAAAGTCAACAAACAATAGATGTTGAAGAAGTTGTGGAGAATAGCGTAACCCCTCGGTCTAAGTGGGATGTAAACTGGTAACAGCCAATAACAGGAACAGAATGGCAGTGCGTTTCAAGGTAAAAATTGAGTTACCATATGATCCAGAAGGCCCACGATTGGGCCTGTCACCTGCGAAAGCCAGAATCAAAAAGACCCAGGATGGAAAATCTTGTATTGCAGCAGTATTTACAATAGCCAAGACATGGAAGCAACAAAAATGTCCATCATCAGATGAACGGGCGAAAAAGTGGTCCATGTACACAATGCAATATTAGACACAGAAAAGAATGAAACAATGCCGTTTGCAGCACCATAGATGAGGCCACAGATAATCACACAACTTGAAGTAAGTCAGAAAGCGAGAGACACATATCCTATGATGGCACGTATAGGTGTTATCTAAAAGTTGATAGGAATGAACCTATTTGCACAGAGAAGGACACTCACGTGTTCAGGAAACAAGCTTGTGGTTCACCAAAGGGAAAGGTGTGAGGAATGTACAACGGAGGATATTGGGTTTAACAGACATATGCTAATACTTATAAAATATATAATCATCAAAGACATACCGAATACCAAGAGAGGGCTACACAACATTCTGTAATAACCTATATGGAACGGGATCCAAACATGAAAAGATATATGTATCAATGAAAGGGATTCTGTACACCTAGGACAAACACAACATTGCAATCAAATTTGATCTGAGAAAAATGAAAATTAAATTAAGAATACCAACAACAAATAAGAAGACATAGTTTTTGGGGGTTTGTCCTGGCACATTCCACTTTACTTTACAACCTACAAACAGGACTTCCAGGAAGGCTCTGTTGCCCTAGAAACCAGAGTTGGGAATATAGAAATGCTGCCTCCTTGTGGCCGTGTCCTGCAGCAGCATCTTTAAACCCAGAGCTAATGGTCATGTAATATTCACAATTACTACAGGGCTGTAAATGACACCTGCCCTCAAAAAATGTCCTGGTGCAGGTAATGGCCACAGGAATCCAGAACATGGCAAATTTTTCAAGGAAACAATTTGAAGAGGCAAGTTTCTCTGTTTTACTTACAAAAAACGAAAACAAAACGGACGTAGATAAAAGCTCAATATCGGGAATTATTAGACGCATGCAAATCCAAACTACAAAAAGGTATCACCACCCAACACTCAAAATGCCATCAGTAAAAAGTCTACAAACAATAAATGCTGAAGGGCCTTTAGAGATCCGTGTACCCTCTAGTTGCTGGTCGGATGTAAACTGGTAACAGCCAGTAGTGAGAACCGAATGGAGGTGCGTTGAAAGGTAAAAATGGAACTACCATATGATCTAGTAGGCCCACTGCTGGGCCTTACCCCGGAGAAGACCAGAATCCAAAAGACACAGGCTGGCAATCCTGCACTGCACCAATATTTAGCAGAGCCAAGACTTGGAAGTAACCAAAATGTCCATCTACAGATGAATGTAAAAAGAAGAAGTGGTCCATGTACACAATGCAATATTCGCTATGGAAAAGTATGCAACACTGCTCTTTGCAGCACCATAGATGAGCCTAGAGATAATCACAGAACATGAGGTAAGTCGGAAAGCAGACGACAAATAACCTGTGATATCACTCCTACGTGTTACCTAACAACTGACACATATGAACATATTTCCACAGAGAAAGACTCTCACAGACTCAGAAAACAAACTATGGTTATCTAAAGGGAAAGGTGGGAGGAATGGATACATTAAGATTAGGGTTACCATACGTATACAAATACATATCCAACACATGTATCAAAAAGACCGACCATATACCAAGGGAGGTCTACTGAACGCTCTGTAATAATTCACACAGGGGCTTGCCTGGTGGCACCGTGGTGAAGAATCCGCCTGCCAATGCAGGGGACACAGGTTCGATCCCTGGTTCGGGAAGATCCCACATGCTGCAGAGCAACTAAGCCCGTGCACCACCACTAATGAGCCAACGCTCTGGAGCCCATGAGCCATAACTACTGAGCCCATGCGCCACAACTACTGAAGACTGCACGCCTAGAGCCCGTGCTCCACAACAAGAGAAGCCACTGCAGTGAGAACCCTGTGCACCACAATGGAGAGGAGCCCTCACTCACCGCAACTAGAGAATGCCCACAGGCAGCAACGAAGATCCAACTCAGCCAAAAATAAATAAATAAATAAAATAAATTTATAAAAAAATAATAGTAATTTACATGGGAAGAGGATCTTTACATGAATAGATATATATATAATGTTCAATTGAACCTGATTGTGTACACGCAGTACAAACACTATTCTACTCATTACCCCAATTTAAAAAATGAAAACCACAAACAACAATTAATGAGACATAAAGTTATTGAGTATTTCCCCGGCACATTCCATTCTAATTTACAACCTAGGAACACAACTTTCAGGAAGGCCCTGCCGCCCTCGTAACTAGATTTGGGAATGGAGAAATGCTGCCGCCTTGTGACCGTTTCCCACAACGGCAGCTTTGAACACAGGGCCAACGGTCATTTAAGATTCACAGTAATTGTAGGGCTGTAAATGACACGTGTGCTCAAAAAAGGTCCTGGGGTAGGTAATGGCCAAAAAAGTTCACAACACGGAAAATGTTTCAAGAAAACAGTTTGAAGAGGTACGTCTTACTCACTCTGTTATTTCAAAAAAAGAAGAACATGGATAAAAGCTCAACATCAGGAATTATTGGTTGGATGCAAATCCAAACTACAAAAAGATTTCGCCACCCAATATTCAAAATGCCATCCGTAAAAAGTCTGCAAACAATGAATGCTGACGGGTTGGTGGAGAAATCCATACCCACTACGCAGTTGGTTGGATGTAAACTGGTAAGAGCTAATCATGAGAACAGAATGGAGCTGCATTTAAAACGTAAACACTGAGCTACCATATGATGCGGCCGATCCCCTAATGGGCCTATACCCTTGGAAGACCAGAATCGGAAAGGCACAGGCAGGCAAACATGCACTGCAGCAATACTTACAATAGCCAAGACATGCAAGCAAACAAAATGTCCATCAACAGATAAATGGACAAAGAAGAAGTGGTATACGTACCGAATGGAATAGTAGCCTCGGAAGAAAAATGAACAATGCCGCTTTCAGGACTACAGATGAGCCTAGAAATAAGCATCCTACGTTATGTAAATCAAAAGGGAATGACAAATATTCTATGATATCATTTATACATGTTATCCTAAGATTGCTACCAATGAACATATTTCCACAGAAAAAGACACACACAGACTTATGAAACAAACTAATGGTTAACCAAAATGAAAGCTGGGAGGATGGAAAAATTAGGATTATGGGGGTAGCATACATATACTTATGTATGTTAAATGTATATAAACATATAACATATAAACTACATGAAATATATTATCACCAATACATATAAAATATATAATGACAAAACACCTACCAAATACCAAGGGAGGTCTACTCAACATTCTGTAATAACATACACGGTAACAGGATCCGAAGATGAACAGACATATGTATGAATCATTGAGCAGATTCTGTAGAGCCAGACAATCACAACACTCTAATCAAATTTACTCCGATAAGAAATAGAAATTAAATTTAAATAACAAACATAAGTAAGGAGACATAAACTTCTGGGGGCTTGTCCCAGCACATTCAACTCTAATTTACAACCGAGGAACACCATGTCCAGGAAGACTCTGTTGCCCTAGTAACAAGAGCTGAGAACGTAATAATGCTGCCGCCTTGTGGCTGTTTCCCACAACAGCAGCTTTAAACCCAGTGCTAATGGTCGCTTAATAGTCACAAGGACTGCAGGGCTGTAAATGACACCTGCCCTCAAAAAATGCCCTGGGGTAGGGAATAGGCAAGAAAATTCAACACATGACAAATTTTTCAAGAAGTCAATATGAAGAGGGACGTTGTACTCACTCTGTAAAAAAAGGAAAAGGAAAAAAGGACATGCCTAAAGCTCAGTATAAGGAATTATTAGCCACATGCAAATCCAACCTCCAAAAAGGTTTCAGCTCACACCAGTCAAATGACCACCAGCCAGAAGTCTACAAACTATCAATGCTGAAGGGGTTTTAGAGAAATGTGTACCTTCTAGCTGCTGGTGGGATGTTACCGGGTAACAACACTAAGGAAAACTGAATGGAGCTGCTTTAAAAGGTAAAAATTGAGCTACCATATGATGCGGCAGGGCACCTTCTGTGCCTGTAACCTAAGACCACCAGAATCGGAAAGACAGAGGCAGACAAGTGTGCACTGCAGCAATATTTAAATAGCCAAGACATGGAAGCAAATAAAGGTCCATAAACAGATGAATGGACAAAGAAGAAGTGGTATATGTACAGAATGCAATATTAGCCACGAAAAAAAAGTAAAAGAATGGCATATGCAGCACCACTTAATCACACAACGTGAAGTAAGTCAGAATGCGAAAGAGAAATGTCCTATGATATCACTGATGTTATCTGAAAATTCATAAAAAGGAACATATTTCCATAGAGAAAGACAATCTCAGATTGAGAAGACAAACTTACGGTTAAGCCAAAGAAAAGGTGTGAGGAGTGGATAAATTAGGATATTGGGGTTAACAAACATATACTAATACATATAAAATATATAAACCCCAAACACCTATGGAATACCATGAGTGGTCTACTGAACACTCTGTAATAACCTTCATGGAAAAGGACACAAAGATCAATAGATATATGTTTATGTGTAAATGAACAAGATTCTTTACACCTAGAACAAAAGACAATTTTCAATCCAATTTGCTCTGATAAAAACTAAAACTTAAAGACACAAACAAGAATTAAGGAGGCTCAAACTTATGGGGGTTTGTCCGGGCACATTCCACTCTAATCTGCAACCTAAAAGCACAACTTGCAGCAAGGTTCTGTTTCCCTAGCAAGCAGAGTTGGCAACGTAGAAATGCTGCCACCCTAAGGCCGTTTCCTCAAACAGCACCTTTAAATCCACTGCTAATGGTCACTAAGATTCACAAGGACTGCAGGGCTGTAAATGACTCATGCCCTCAAAAAATGTCCTGGGGTAGGGAATGGACAAAAAAATCCAAACGCGCCAAATTTTTCAAGAAGGCAATTTGAAGTTGCAAGTTTAGCTCAATCGTAAAAAAAAATGAAAAGGACATTGATAAACACAAAACAACAGGAATTATTAGACGCATGCAAATCCATACTACACAAAGCTATCACCTCACACCAGTCACAATGACCATCAGCAAAAAGTCAACAAACAATAGATGTTGAAGAAGTTGTGGAGAATAGCGTAACCCCTCGGTCTAAGTGGGATGTAAACTGGTAACAGCCAATAACAGGAACAGAATGGCAGTGCGTTTCAAGGTAAAAATTGAGTTACCATATGATCCAGAAGGCCCACGATTGGGCCTGTCACCTGCGAAAGCCAGAATCAAAAAGACCCAGGATGGAAAATCTTGTATTGCAGCAGTATTTACAATAGCCAAGACATGGAAGCAACAAAAATGTCCATCATCAGATGAACGGGCGAAAAAGTGGTCCATGTACACAATGCAATATTAGACACAGAAAAGAATGAAACAATGCCGTTTGCAGCACCATAGATGAGGCCACAGATAATCACACAACTTGAAGTAAGTCAGAAAGCGAGAGACACATATCCTATGATGGCACGTATAGGTGTTATCTAAAAGTTGATAGGAATGAACCTATTTGCACAGAGAAGGACACTCACGTGTTCAGGAAACAAGCTTGTGGTTCACCAAAGGGAAAGGTGTGAGGAATGTACAACGGAGGATATTGGGTTTAACAGACATATGCTAATACTTATAAAATATATAATCATCAAAGACATACCGAATACCAAGAGAGGGCTACACAACATTCTGTAATAACCTATATGGAACGGGATCCAAACATGAAAAGATATATGTATCAATGAAAGGGATTCTGTACACCTAGGACAAACACAACATTGCAATCAAATTTGATCTGAGAAAAATGAAAATTAAATTAAGAATACCAACAACAAATAAGAAGACATAGTTTTTGGGGGTTTGTCCTGGCACATTCCACTTTACTTTACAACCTACAAACAGGACTTCCAGGAAGGCTCTGTTGCCCTAGAAACCAGAGTTGGGAATATAGAAATGCTGCCTCCTTGTGGCCGTGTCCTGCAGCAGCATCTTTAAACCCAGAGCTAATGGTCATGTAATATTCACAATTACTACAGGGCTGTAAATGACACCTGCCCTCAAAAAATGTCCTGGTGCAGGTAATGGCCACAGGAATCCAGAACATGGCAAATTTTTCAAGGAAACAATTTGAAGAGGCAAGTTTCTCTGTTTTACTTACAAAAAACGAAAACAAAACGGACGTAGATAAAAGCTCAATATCGGGAATTATTAGACGCATGCAAATCCAAACTACAAAAAGGTATCACCACCCAACACTCAAAATGCCATCAGTAAAAAGTCTACAAACAATAAATGCTGAAGGGCCTTTAGAGATCCGTGTACCCTCTAGTTGCTGGTCGGATGTAAACTGGTAACAGCCAGTAGTGAGAACCGAATGGAGGTGCGTTGAAAGGTAAAAATGGAACTACCATATGATCTAGTAGGCCCACTGCTGGGCCTTACCCCGGAGAAGACCAGAATCCAAAAGACACAGGCTGGCAATCCTGCACTGCACCAATATTTAGCAGAGCCAAGACTTGGAAGTAACCAAAATGTCCATCTACAGATGAATGTAAAAAGAAGAAGTGGTCCATGTACACAATGCAATATTCGCTATGGAAAAGTATGCAACACTGCTCTTTGCAGCACCATAGATGAGCCTAGAGATAATCACAGAACATGAGGTAAGTCGGAAAGCAGACGACAAATAACCTGTGATATCACTCCTACGTGTTACCTAACAACTGACACATATGAACATATTTCCACAGAGAAAGACTCTCACAGACTCAGAAAACAAACTATGGTTATCTAAAGGGAAAGGTGGGAGGAATGGATACATTAAGATTAGGGTTACCATACGTATACAAATACATATCCAACACATGTATCAAAAAGACCGACCATATACCAAGGGAGGTCTACTGAACGCTCTGTAATAATTCACACAGGGGCTTGCCTGGTGGCACCGTGGTGAAGAATCCGCCTGCCAATGCAGGGGACACAGGTTCGATCCCTGGTTCGGGAAGATCCCACATGCTGCAGAGCAACTAAGCCCGTGCACCACCACTAATGAGCCAACGCTCTGGAGCCCATGAGCCATAACTACTGAGCCCATGCGCCACAACTACTGAAGACTGCACGCCTAGAGCCCGTGCTCCACAACAAGAGAAGCCACTGCAGTGAGAACCCTGTGCACCACAATGGAGAGGAGCCCTCACTCACCGCAACTAGAGAATGCCCACAGGCAGCAACGAAGATCCAACTCAGCCAAAAATAAATAAATAAATAAAATAAATTTATAAAAAAATAATAGTAATTTACATGGGAAGAGGATCTTTACATGAATAGATATATATATAATGTTCAATTGAACCTGATTGTGTACACGCAGTACAAACACTATTCTACTCATTACCCCAATTTAAAAAATGAAAACCACAAACAACAATTAATGAGACATAAAGTTATTGAGTATTTCCCCGGCACATTCCATTCTAATTTACAACCTAGGAACACAACTTTCAGGAAGGCCCTGCCGCCCTCGTAACTAGATTTGGGAATGGAGAAATGCTGCCGCCTTGTGACCGTTTCCCACAACGGCAGCTTTGAACACAGGGCCAACGGTCATTTAAGATTCACAGTAATTGTAGGGCTGTAAATGACACGTGTGCTCAAAAAAGGTCCTGGGGTAGGTAATGGCCAAAAAAGTTCACAACACGGAAAATGTTTCAAGAAAACAGTTTGAAGAGGTACGTCTTACTCACTCTGTTATTTCAAAAAAAGAAGAACATGGATAAAAGCTCAACATCAGGAATTATTGGTTGGATGCAAATCCAAACTACAAAAAGATTTCGCCACCCAATATTCAAAATGCCATCCGTAAAAAGTCTGCAAACAATGAATGCTGACGGGTTGGTGGAGAAATCCATACCCACTACGCAGTTGGTTGGATGTAAACTGGTAAGAGCTAATCATGAGAACAGAATGGAGCTGCATTTAAAACGTAAACACTGAGCTACCATATGATGCGGCCGATCCCCTAATGGGCCTATACCCTTGGAAGACCAGAATCGGAAAGGCACAGGCTGGCAAACATGCACTGCAGCAATACTTACAATAGCCAAGACATGCAAGCAAACAAAATGTCCATCAACAGATAAATGGACAAAGAAGAAGTGGTATACGTACCGAATGGAATAGTAGCCTCGGAAGAAAAATGAACAATGCCGCTTTCAGGACTACAGATGAGCCTAGAAATAATCATCCTACGTTATGTAAATCAAAAGGGAATGACAAATATTCTATGATATCATTTATACATGTTATCCTAAGATTGCTACCAATGAACATATTTCCACAGAAAAAGACACACACAGACTTATGAAACAAACTAATGGTTAACCAAAATGAAAGCTGGGAGGATGGAAAAATTAGGATTATGGGGGTAGCATACATATACTTATGTATGTTAAATGTATATAAACATATAACATATAAACTACATGAAATATATTATCACCAATACATATAAAATATATAATGACAAAACACCTACCAAATACCAAGGGAGGTCTACTCAACATTCTGTAATAACATACACGGTAACAGGATCCGAAGATGAACAGACATATGTATGAATCATTGAGCAGATTCTGTAGAGCCAGACAATCACAACACTCTAATCAAATTTACTCCGATAAGAAATAGAAATTAAATTTAAATAACAAACATAAGTAAGGAGACATAAACTTCTGGGGGCTTGTCCCAGCACATTCAACTCTAATTTACAACCGAGGAACACCATGTCCAGGAAGACTCTGTTGCCCTAGTAACAAGAGCTGAGAACGTAATAATGCTGCCGCCTTGTGGCTGTTTCCCACAACAGCAGCTTTAAACCCAGTGCTAATGGTCGCTTAATAGTCACAAGGACTGCAGGGCTGTAAATGACACCTGCCCTCAAAAAATGCCCTGGGGTAGGGAATAGGCAAGAAAATTCAACACATGACAAATTTTTCAAGAAGTCAATATGAAGAGGGACGTTGTACTCACTCTGTAAAAAAAGGAAAAGGAAAAAAGGACATGCCTAAAGCTCAGTATAAGGAATTATTAGCCACATGCAAATCCAACCTCCAAAAAGGTTTCAGCTCACACCAGTCAAATGACCACCAGCCAGAAGTCTACAAACTATCAATGCTGAAGGGGTTTTAGAGAAATGTGTACCTTCTAGCTGCTGGTGGGATGTTACCGGGTAACAACACTAAGGAAAACTGAATGGAGCTGCTTTAAAAGGTAAAAATTGAGCTACCATATGATGCGGCAGGGCACCTTCTGTGCCTGTAACCTAAGACCACCAGAATCGGAAAGACAGAGGCAGACAAGTGTGCACTGCAGCAATATTTAAATAGCCAAGACATGGAAGCAAATAAAGGTCCATAAACAGATGAATGGACAAAGAAGAAGTGGTATATGTACAGAATGCAATATTAGCCACGAAAAAGAAGTAAAAGAATGGCATATGCAGCACCACTTAATCACACAACGTGAAGTAAGTCAGAATGCGAAAGAGAAATGTCCTATGATATCACTGATGTTATCTGAAAATTCATAAAAAGGAACATATTTCCATAGAGAAAGACAATCTCAGATTGAGAAGACAAACTTACGGTTAAGCCAAAGAAAAGGTGTGAGGAGTGGATAAATTAGGATATTGGGGTTAACAAACATATACTAATACATATAAAATATATAAACCCCAAACACCTATGGAATACCATGAGTGGTCTACTGAACACTCTGTAATAACCTTCATGGAAAAGGACACAAAGATCAATAGATATATGTTTATGTGTAAATGAACAAGATTCTTTACACCTAGAACAAAAGACAATTTTCAATCCAATTTGCTCTGATAAAAACTAAAACTTAAAGACACAAACAAGAATTAAGGAGGCTCAAACTTATGGGGGTTTGTCCGGGCACATTCCACTCTAATCTGCAACCTAAAAGCACAACTTGCAGCAAGGTTCTGTTTCCCTAGCAAGCAGAGTTGGCAACGTAGAAATGCTGCCACCCTAAGGCCGTTTCCTCAAACAGCACCTTTAAATCCACTGCTAATGGTCACTAAGATTCACAAGGACTGCAGGGCTGTAAATGACTCATGCCCTCAAAAAATGTCCTGGGGTAGGGAATGGACAAAAAAATCCAAACGCGCCAAATTTTTCAAGAAGGCAATTTGAAGTTGCAAGTTTAGCTCAATCGTAAAAAAAAATGAAAAGGACATTGATAAACACAAAACAACAGGAATTATTAGACGCATGCAAATCCATACTACACAAAGCTATCACCTCACACCAGTCACAATGACCATCAGCAAAAAGTCAACAAACAATAGATGTTGAAGAAGTTGTGGAGAATAGCGTAACCCCTCGGTCTAAGTGGGATGTAAACTGGTAACAGCCAATAACAGGAACAGAATGGCAGTGCGTTTCAAGGTAAAAATTGAGTTACCATATGATCCAGAAGGCCCACGATTGGGCCTGTCACCTGCGAAAGCCAGAATCAAAAAGACCCAGGATGGAAAATCTTGTATTGCAGCAGTATTTACAATAGCCAAGACATGGAAGCAACAAAAATGTCCATCATCAGATGAACGGGCGAAAAAGTGGTCCATGTACACAATGCAATATTAGACACAGAAAAGAATGAAACAATGCCGTTTGCAGCACCATAGATGAGGCCACAGATAATCACACAACTTGAAGTAAGTCAGAAAGCGAGAGACACATATCCTATGATGGCACGTATAGGTGTTATCTAAAAGTTGATAGGAATGAACCTATTTGCACAGAGAAGGACACTCACGTGTTCAGGAAACAAGCTTGTGGTTCACCAAAGGGAAAGGTGTGAGGAATGTACAACGGAGGATATTGGGTTTAACAGACATATGCTAATACTTATAAAATATATAATCATCAAAGACATACCGAATACCAAGAGAGGGCTACACAACATTCTGTAATAACCTATATGGAACGGGATCCAAACATGAAAAGATATATGTATCAATGAAAGGGATTCTGTACACCTAGGACAAACACAACATTGCAATCAAATTTGATCTGAGAAAAATGAAAATTAAATTAAGAATACCAACAACAAATAAGAAGACATAGTTTTTGGGGGTTTGTCCTGGCACATTCCACTTTACTTTACAACCTACAAACAGGACTTCCAGGAAGGCTCTGTTGCCCTAGAAACCAGAGTTGGGAATATAGAAATGCTGCCTCCTTGTGGCCGTGTCCTGCAGCAGCATCTTTAAACCCAGAGCTAATGGTCATGTAATATTCACAATTACTACAGGGCTGTAAATGACACCTGCCCTCAAAAAATGTCCTGGTGCAGGTAATGGCCACAGGAATCCAGAACATGGCAAATTTTTCAAGGAAACAATTTGAAGAGGCAAGTTTCTCTGTTTTACTTACAAAAAACGAAAACAAAACGGACGTAGATAAAAGCTCAATATCGGGAATTATTAGACGCATGCAAATCCAAACTACAAAAAGGTATCACCACCCAACACTCAAAATGCCATCAGTAAAAAGTCTACAAACAATAAATGCTGAAGGGCCTTTAGAGATCCGTGTACCCTCTAGTTGCTGGTCGGATGTAAACTGGTAACAGCCAGTAGTGAGAACCGAATGGAGGTGCGTTGAAAGGTAAAAATGGAACTACCATATGATCTAGTAGGCCCACTCTTGGGCCTTACCCCGGAGAAGACCAGAATCCAAAAGACACAGGCTGGCAATCCTGCACTGCACCAATATTTAGCAGAGCCAAGACTTGGAAGTAACCAAAATGTCCATCTACAGATGAATGTAAAAAGAAGAAGTGGTCCATGTACACAATGCAATATTCGCTATGGAAAAGTATGCAACACTGCTCTTTGCAGCACCATAGATGAGCCTAGAGATAATCACAGAACATGAGGTAAGTCGGAAAGCAGACGACAAATAACCTGTGATATCACTCCTACGTGTTACCTAACAACTGACACATATGAACATATTTCCACAGAGAAAGACTCTCACAGACTCAGAAAACAAACTATGGTTATCTAAAGGGAAAGGTGGGAGGAATGGATACATTAAGATTAGGGTTACCATACGTATACAAATACATATCCAACACATGTATCAAAAAGACCGACCATATACCAAGGGAGGTCTACTGAACGCTCTGTAATAATTCACACAGGGGCTTGCCTGGTGGCACCGTGGTGAAGAATCCGCCTGCCAATGCAGGGGACACAGGTTCGATCCCTGGTTCGGGAAGATCCCACATGCTGCAGAGCAACTAAGCCCGTGCACCACCACTAATGAGCCAACGCTCTGGAGCCCATGAGCCATAACTACTGAGCCCATGCGCCACAACTACTGAAGACTGCACGCCTAGAGCCCGTGCTCCACAACAAGAGAAGCCACTGCAGTGAGAACCCTGTGCACCACAATGGAGAGGAGCCCTCACTCAGCGCAACTAGAGAATGCCCACAGGCAGCAACGAAGATCCAACTCAGCCAAAAATAAATAAATAAATAAAATAAATTTATAAAAAAATAATAGTAATTTACATGGGAAGAGGATCTTTACATGAATAGATATATATATAATGTTCAATTGAACCTGATTGTGTACACGCAGAACAAACACTATTCTACTCATTACCCCAATTTAAAAAATGAAAACCACAAACAACAATTAATGAGACATAAAGTTATTGAGTATTTCCCCGGCACATTCCATTCTAATTTACAACCTAGGAACACAACTTTCAGGAAGGCCCTGCCGCCCTCGTAACTAGATTTGGGAATGGAGAAATGCTGCCGCCTTGTGACCGTTTCCCACAACGGCAGCTTTGAACACAGGGCCAACGGTCATTTAAGATTCACAGTAATTGTAGGGCTGTAAATGACACGTGTGCTCAAAAAAGGTCCTGGGGTAGGTAATGGCCAAAAAAGTTCACAACACGGAAAATGTTTCAAGAAAACAGTTTGAAGAGGTACGTCTTACTCACTCTGTTATTTCAAAAAAAGAAGAACATGGATAAAAGCTCAACATCAGGAATTATTGGTTGGATGCAAATCCAAACTACAAAAAGATTTCGCCACCCAATATTCAAAATGCCATCCGTAAAAAGTCTGCAAACAATGAATGCTGACGGGTTGGTGGAGAAATCCATACCCACTACGCAGTTGGTTGGATGTAAACTGGTAAGAGCTAATCATGAGAACAGAATGGAGCTGCATTTAAAACGTAAACACTGAGCTACCATATGATGCGGCCGATCCCCTAATGGGCCTATACCCTTGGAAGACCAGAATCGGAAAGGCACAGGCAGGCAAACATGCACTGCAGCAATACTTACAATAGCCAAGACATGCAAGCAAACAAAATGTCCATCAACAGATAAATGGACAAAGAAGAAGTGGTATACGTACCGAATGGAATAGTAGCCTCGGAAGAAAAATGAACAATGCCGCTTTCAGGACTACAGATGAGCCTAGAAATAAGCATCCTACGTTATGTAAATCAAAAGGGAATGACAAATATTCTATGATATCATTTATACATGTTATCCTAAGATTGCTACCAATGAACATATTTCCACAGAAAAAGACACACACAGACTTATGAAACAAACTAATGGTTAACCAAAATGAAAGCTGGGAGGATGGAAAAATTAGGATTATGGGGGTAGCATACATATACTTATGTATGTTAAATGTATATAAACATATAACATATAAACTACATGAAATATATTATCACCAATACATATAAAATATATAATGACAAAACACCTACCAAATACCAAGGGAGGTCTACTCAACATTCTGTAATAACATACACGGTAACAGGATCCGAAGATGAACAGACATATGTATGAATCATTGAGCAGATTCTGTAGAGCCAGACAATCACAACACTCTAATCAAATTTACTCCGATAAGGAATAGAAATTAAATTTAAATAACAAACATAAGTAAGGAGACATAAACTTCTGGGGGCTTGTCCCAGCACATTCAACTCTAATTTACAACCGAGGAACACCATGTCCAGGAAGACTCTGTTGCCCTAGTAACAAGAGCTGAGAACGTAATAATGCTGCCGCCTTGTGGCTGTTTCCCACAACAGCAGCTTTAAACCCAGTGCTAATGGTCGCTTAATAGTCACAAGGACTGCAGGGCTGTAAATGACACCTGCCCTCAAAAAATGCCCTGGGGTAGGGAATAGGCAAGAAAATTCAACACATGACAAATTTTTCAAGAAGTCAATATGAAGAGGGACGTTGTACTCACTCTGTAAAAAAAGGAAAAGGAAAAAAGGACATGCCTAAAGCTCAGTATAAGGAATTATTAGCCACATGCAAATCCAACCTCCAAAAAGGTTTCAGCTCACACCAGTCAAATGACCACCAGCCAGAAGTCTACAAACTATCAATGCTGAAGGGGTTTTAGAGAAATGTGTACCTTCTAGCTGCTGGTGGGATGTTACCGGGTAACAACACTAAGGAAAACTGAACGGAGCTGCTTTAAAAGGTAAAAATTGAGCTACCATATGATGCGGCAGGGCACCTTCTGTGCCTGTAACCTAAGACCACCAGAATCGGAAAGACAGAGGCAGACAAGTGTGCACTGCAGCAATATTTAAATAGCCAAGACATGGAAGCAAATAAAGGTCCATAAACAGATGAATGGACAAAGAAGAAGTGGTATATGTACAGAATGCAATATTAGCCACGAAAAAAAAGTAAAAGAATGGCATATGCAGCACCACTTAATCACACAACGTGAAGTAAGTCAGAATGCGAAAGAGAAATGTCCTATGATATCACTGATGTTATCTGAAAATTCATAAAAAGGAACATATTTCCATAGAGAAAGACAATCTCAGATTGAGAAGACAAACTTACGGTTAAGCCAAAGAAAAGGTGTGAGGAGTGGATAAATTAGGATATTGGGGTTAACAAACATATACTAATACATATAAAATATATAAACCCCAAACACCTATGGAATACCATGAGTGGTCTACTGAACACTCTGTAATAACCTTCATGGAAAAGGACACAAAGATCAATAGATATATGTTTATGTGTAAATGAACAAGATTCTTTACACCTAGAACAAAAGACATTTTTCAATCCAATTTGCTCTCATAAAAACTAAAACTTAAAGACACAAACAAGAATTAAGGAGGCTCAAACTTATGGGGGTTTGTCCGGGCACATTCCACTCTAATCTGCAACCTAAAAGCACAACTTGCAGCAAGGTTCTGTTTCCCTAGCAAGCAGAGTTGGCAACGTAGAAATGCTGCCACCCTAAGGCCGTTTCCTCAAACAGCACCTTTAAATCCACTGCTAATGGTCACTAAGATTCACAAGGACTGCAGGGCTGTAAATGACTCATGCCCTCAAAAAATGTCCTGGGGTAGGGAATGGACAAAAAAATCCAAACGCGCCAAATTTTTCAAGAAGGCAATTTGAAGTTGCAAGTTTAGCTCAATCGTAAAAAAAAATGAAAAGGACATTGATAAACACAAAACAACAGGAATTATTAGACGCATGCAAATCCAAACTACACAAAGCTATCACCTCACACCAGTCACAATGACCATCAGCAAAAAGTCAACAAACAATAGATGTTGAAGAAGTTGTGGAGAATAGCGTAACCCCTCGGTCTAAGTGGGATGTAAACTGGTAACAGCCAATAACAGGAACAGAATGGCAGTGCGTTTCAAGGTAAAAATTGAGTTACCATATGATCCAGAAGGCCCACGATTGGGCCTGTCACCTGCGAAAGCCAGAATCAAAAAGACCCAGGATGGAAAATCTTGTATTGCAGCAGTATTTACAATAGCCAAGACATGGAAGCAACAAAAATGTCCATCATCAGATGAACGGGCGAAAAAGTGGTCCATGTACACAATGCAATATTAGACACAGAAAAGAATGAAACAATGCCGTTTGCAGCACCATAGATGAGGCCACAGATAATCACACAACTTGAAGTAAGTCAGAAAGCGAGAGACACATATCCTATGATGGCACGTATAGGTGTTATCTAAAAGTTGATAGGAATGAACCTATTTGCACAGAGAAGGACACTCACGTGTTCAGGAAACAAGCTTGTGGTTCACCAAAGGGAAAGGTGTGAGGAATGTACAACGGAGGATATTGGGTTTAACAGACATATGCTAATACTTATAAAATATATAATCATCAAAGACATACCGAATACCAAGAGAGGGCTACACAACATTCTGTAATAACCTATATGGAACGGGATCCAAACATGAAAAGATATATGTATCAATGAAAGGGATTCTGTACACCTAGGACAAACACAACATTGCAATCAAATTTGATCTGAGAAAAATGAAAATTAAATTAAGAATACCAACAACAAATAAGAAGACATAGTTTTTGGGGGTTTGTCCTGGCACATTCCACTTTACTTTACAACCTACAAACAGGACTTCCAGGAAGGCTCTGTTGCCCTAGAAACCAGAGTTGGGAATATAGAAATGCTGCCTCCTTGTGGCCGTGTCCTGCAGCAGCATCTTTAAACCCAGAGCTAATGGTCATGTAATATTCACAATTACTACAGGGCTGTAAATGACACCTGCCCTCAAAAAATGTCCTGGTGCAGGTAATGGCCACAGGAATCCAGAACATGGCAAATTTTTCAAGGAAACAATTTGAAGAGGCAAGTTTCTCTGTTTTACTTACAAAAAACGAAAACAAAACGGACGTAGATAAAAGCTCAATATCGGGAATTATTAGACGCATGCAAATCCAAACTACAAAAAGGTATCACCACCCAACACTCAAAATGCCATCAGTAAAAAGTCTACAAACAATAAATGCTGAAGGGCCTTTAGAGATCCGTGTACCCTCTAGTTGCTGGTCGGATGTAAACTGGTAACAGCCAGTAGTGAGAACCGAATGGAGGTGCGTTGAAAGGTAAAAATGGAACTACCATATGATCTAGTAGGCCCACTCTTGGGCCTTACCCCGGAGAAGACCAGAATCCAAAAGACACAGGCTGGCAATCCTGCACTGCACCAATATTTAGCAGAGCCAAGACTTGGAAGTAACCAAAATGTCCATCTACAGATGAATGTAAAAAGAAGAAGTGGTCCATGTACACAATGCAATATTCGCTATGGAAAAGTATGCAACACTGCTCTTTGCAGCACCATAGATGAGCCTAGAGATAATCACAGAACATGAGGTAAGTCGGAAAGCAGACGACAAATAACCTGTGATATCACTCCTACGTGTTACCTAACAACTGACACATATGAACATATTTCCACAGAGAAAGACTCTCACAGACTCAGAAAACAAACTATGGTTATCTAAAGGGAAAGGTGGGAGGAATGGATACATTAAGATTAGGGTTACCATACGTATACAAATACATATCCAACACATGTATCAAAAAGACCGACCATATACCAAGGGAGGTCTACTGAACGCTCTGTAATAATTCACACAGGGGCTTGCCTGGTGGCACCGTGGTGAAGAATCCGCCTGCCAATGCAGGGGACACAGGTTCGATCCCTGGTTCGGGAAGATCCCACATGCTGCAGAGCAACTAAGCCCGTGCACCACCACTAATGAGCCAACGCTCTGGAGCCCATGAGCCATAACTACTGAGCCCATGCGCCACAACTACTGAAGACTGCACGCCTAGAGCCCGTGCTCCACAACAAGAGAAGCCACTGCAGTGAGAACCCTGTGCACCACAATGGAGAGGAGCCCTCACTCAGCGCAACTAGAGAATGCCCACAGGCAGCAACGAAGATCCAACTCAGCCAAAAATAAATAAATAAATAAAATAAATTTATAAAAAAATAATAGTAATTTACATGGGAAGAGGATCTTTACATGAATAGATATATATATAATGTTCAATTGAACCTGATTGTGTACACGCAGAACAAACACTATTCTACTCATTACCCCAATTTAAAAAATGAAAACCACAAACAACAATTAATGAGACATAAAGTTATTGAGTATTTCCCCGGCACATTCCATTCTAATTTACAACCTAGGAACACAACTTTCAGGAAGGCCCTGCCGCCCTCGTAACTAGATTTGGGAATGGAGAAATGCTGCCGCCTTGTGACCGTTTCCCACAACGGCAGCTTTGAACACAGGGCCAACGGTCATTTAAGATTCACAGTAATTGTAGGGCTGTAAATGACACGTGTGCTCAAAAAAGGTCCTGGGGTAGGTAATGGCCAAAAAAGTTCACAACACGGAAAATGTTTCAAGAAAACAGTTTGAAGAGGTACGTCTTACTCACTCTGTTATTTCAAAAAAAGAAGAACATGGATAAAAGCTCAACATCAGGAATTATTGGTTGGATGCAAATCCAAACTACAAAAAGATTTCGCCACCCAATATTCAAAATGCCATCCGTAAAAAGTCTGCAAACAATGAATGCTGACGGGTTGGTGGAGAAATCCATACCCACTACGCAGTTGGTTGGATGTAAACTGGTAAGAGCTAATCATGAGAACAGAATGGAGCTGCATTTAAAACGTAAACACTGAGCTACCATATGATGCGGCCGATCCCCTAATGGGCCTATACCCTTGGAAGACCAGAATCGGAAAGGCACAGGCAGGCAAACATGCACTGCAGCAATACTTACAATAGCCAAGACATGCAAGCAAACAAAATGTCCATCAACAGATAAATGGACAAAGAAGAAGTGGTATACGTACCGAATGGAATAGTAGCCTCGGAAGAAAAATGAACAATGCCGCTTTCAGGACTACAGATGAGCCTAGAAATAAGCATCCTACGTTATGTAAATCAAAAGGGAATGACAAATATTCTATGATATCATTTATACATGTTATCCTAAGATTGCTACCAATGAACATATTTCCACAGAAAAAGACACACACAGACTTATGAAACAAACTAATGGTTAACCAAAATGAAAGCTGGGAGGATGGAAAAATTAGGATTATGGGGGTAGCATACATATACTTATGTATGTTAAATGTATATAAACATATAACATATAAACTACATGAAATATATTATCACCAATACATATAAAATATATAATGACAAAACACCTACCAAATACCAAGGGAGGTCTACTCAACATTCTGTAATAACATACACGGTAACAGGATCCGAAGATGAACAGACATATGTATGAATCATTGAGCAGATTCTGTAGAGCCAGACAATCACAACACTCTAATCAAATTTACTCCGATAAGGAATAGAAATTAAATTTAAATAACAAACATAAGTAAGGAGACATAAACTTCTGGGGGCTTGTCCCAGCACATTCAACTCTAATTTACAACCGAGGAACACCATGTCCAGGAAGACTCTGTTGCCCTAGTAACAAGAGCTGAGAACGTAATAATGCTGCCGCCTTGTGGCTGTTTCCCACAACAGCAGCTTTAAACCCAGTGCTAATGGTCGCTTAATAGTCACAAGGACTGCAGGGCTGTAAATGACACCTGCCCTCAAAAAATGCCCTGGGGTAGGGAATAGGCAAGAAAATTCAACACATGACAAATTTTTCAAGAAGTCAATATGAAGAGGGACGTTGTACTCACTCTGTAAAAAAAGGAAAAGGAAAAAAGGACATGCCTAAAGCTCAGTATAAGGAATTATTAGCCACATGCAAATCCAACCTCCAAAAAGGTTTCAGCTCACACCAGTCAAATGACCACCAGCCAGAAGTCTACAAACTATCAATGCTGAAGGGGTTTTAGAGAAATGTGTACCTTCTAGCTGCTGGTGGGATGTTACCGGGTAACAACACTAAGGAAAACTGAACGGAGCTGCTTTAAAAGGTAAAAATTGAGCTACCATATGATGCGGCAGGGCACCTTCTGTGCCTGTAACCTAAGACCACCAGAATCGGAAAGACAGAGGCAGACAAGTGTGCACTGCAGCAATATTTAAATAGCCAAGACATGGAAGCAAATAAAGGTCCATAAACAGATGAATGGACAAAGAAGAAGTGGTATATGTACAGAATGCAATATTAGCCACGAAAAAAAAGTAAAAGAATGGCATATGCAGCACCACTTAATCACACAACGTGAAGTAAGTCAGAATGCGAAAGAGAAATGTCCTATGATATCACTGATGTTATCTGAAAATTCATAAAAAGGAACATATTTCCATAGAGAAAGACAATCTCAGATTGAGAAGACAAACTTACGGTTAAGCCAAAGAAAAGGTGTGAGGAGTGGATAAATTAGGATATTGGGGTTAACAAACATATACTAATACATATAAAATATATAAACCCCAAACACCTATGGAATACCATGAGTGGTCTACTGAACACTCTGTAATAACCTTCATGGAAAAGGACACAAAGATCAATAGATATATGTTTATGTGTAAATGAACAAGATTCTTTACACCTAGAACAAAAGACATTTTTCAATCCAATTTGCTCTCATAAAAACTAAAACTTAAAGACACAAACAAGAATTAAGGAGGCTCAAACTTATGGGGGTTTGTCCGGGCACATTCCACTCTAATCTGCAACCTAAAAGCACAACTTGCAGCAAGGTTCTGTTTCCCTAGCAAGCAGAGTTGGCAACGTAGAAATGCTGCCACCCTAAGGCCGTTTCCTCAAACAGCACCTTTAAATCCACTGCTAATGGTCACTAAGATTCACAAGGACTGCAGGGCTGTAAATGACTCATGCCCTCAAAAAATGTCCTGGGGTAGGGAATGGACAAAAAAATCCAAACGCGCCAAATTTTTCAAGAAGGCAATTTGAAGTTGCAAGTTTAGCTCAATCGTAAAAAAAAATGAAAAGGACATTGATAAACACAAAACAACAGGAATTATTAGACGCATGCAAATCCAAACTACACAAAGCTATCACCTCACACCAGTCACAATGACCATCAGCAAAAAGTCAACAAACAATAGATGTTGAAGAAGTTGTGGAGAATAGCGTAACCCCTCGGTCTAAGTGGGATGTAAACTGGTAACAGCCAATAACAGGAACAGAATGGCAGTGCGTTTCAAGGTAAAAATTGAGTTACCATATGATCCAGAAGGCCCACGATTGGGCCTGTCACCTGCGAAAGCCAGAATCAAAAAGACCCAGGATGGAAAATCTTGTATTGCAGCAGTATTTACAATAGCCAAGACATGGAAGCAACAAAAATGTCCATCATCAGATGAACGGGCGAAAAAGTGGTCCATGTACACAATGCAATATTAGACACAGAAAAGAATGAAACAATGCCGTTTGCAGCACCATAGATGAGGCCACAGATAATCACACAACTTGAAGTAAGTCAGAAAGCGAGAGACACATATCCTATGATGGCACGTATAGGTGTTATCTAAAAGTTGATAGGAATGAACCTATTTGCACAGAGAAGGACACTCACGTGTTCAGGAAACAAGCTTGTGGTTCACCAAAGGGAAAGGTGTGAGGAATGTACAACGGAGGATATTGGGTTTAACAGACATATGCTAATACTTATAAAATATATAATCATCAAAGACATACCGAATACCAAGAGAGGGCTACACAACATTCTGTAATAACCTATATGGAACGGGATCCAAACATGAAAAGATATATGTATCAATGAAAGGGATTCTGTACACCTAGGACAAACACAACATTGCAATCAAATTTGATCTGAGAAAAATGAAAATTAAATTAAGAATACCAACAACAAATAAGAAGACATAGTTTTTGGGGGTTTGTCCTGGCACATTCCACTTTACTTTACAACCTACAAACAGGACTTCCAGGAAGGCTCTGTTGCCCTAGAAACCAGAGTTGGGAATATAGAAATGCTGCCTCCTTGTGGCCGTGTCCTGCAGCAGCATCTTTAAACCCAGAGCTAATGCTCATGTAATATTCACAATTACTACAGGGCTGTAAATGACACCTGCCCTCAAAAAATGTCCTGGTGCAGGTAATGGCCACAGGAATCCAGAACATGGCAAATTTTTCAAGGAAACAATTTGAAGAGGCAAGTTTCTCTGTTTTACTTACAAAAAACGAAAACAAAACGGACGTAGATAAAAGCTCAATATCGGGAATTATTAGACGCATGCAAATCCAAACTACAAAAAGGTATCACCACCCAACACTCAAAATGCCATCAGTAAAAAGTCTACAAACAATAAATGCTGAAGGGCCTTTAGAGATCCGTGTACCCTCTAGTTGCTGGTCGGATGTAAACTGGTAACAGCCAGTAGTGAGAACCGAATGGAGGTGGGTTGAAAGGTAAAAATGGAACTACCATATGATCTAGTAGGCCCACTGCTGGGCCTTACCCCGGAGAAGACCAGAATCCAAAAGACACAGGCTGGCAATCCTGCACTGCACCAATATTTAGCAGAGCCAAGACTTGGAAGTAACCAAAATGTCCATCTACAGATGAATGTAAAAAGAAGAAGTGGTCCATGTACACAATGCAATATTCGCTATGGAAAAGTATGCAACACTGCTCTTTGCAGCACCATAGATGAGCCTAGAGATAATCACAGAACATGAGGTAAGTCGGAAAGCAGACGACAAATAACCTGTGATATCACTCCTACGTGTTACCTAACAACTGACACATATGAACATATTTCCACAGAGAAAGACTCTCACAGACTTAGAAAACAAACTATGGTTATCTAAAGGGAAAGGTGGGAGGAATGGATACATTAAGATTAGGGTTACCATACGTATACAAATACATATCCAACACATGTATCAAAAAGACCGACCATATACCAAGGGAGGTCTACTGAACGCTCTGTAATAATTCACACAGGGGCTTGCCTGGTGGCACCGTGGTGAAGAATCCGCCTGCCAATGCAGGGGACACAGGTTCGATCCCTGGTTCGGGAAGATCCCACATGCTGCAGAGCAACTAAGCCCGTGCACCACCACTAATGAGCCAACGCTCTGGAGCCCATGAGCCATAACTACTGAGCCCATGCGCCACAACTATTGAAGACTGCACGCCTAGAGCCCGTGCTCCACAACAAGAGAAGCCACTGCAGTGAGAACCCTGTGCATCACAATGGAGAGGAGCCCTCACTCACCGCAACTAGAGAATGCCCACAGGCAGCAACGAAGATCCAACTCAGCCAAAAATAAATAAATAAATAAAATAAATTTATAAAAAAATAATAGTAATTTACATGGGAAGAGGATCTTTACATGAATAGATATATATATAATGTTCAATTGAACCTGATTGTGTACACGCAGTACAAACACTATTCTACTCATTACCCCAATTTAAAAAATGAAAACCACAAACAACAATTAATGAGACATAAAGTTATTGAGTATTTCCCCGGCACATTCCATTCTAATTTACAACCTAGGAACACAACTTTCAGGAAGGCCCTGCCGCCCTCGTAACTAGATTTGGGAATGGAGAAATGCTGCCGCCTTGTGACCGTTTCCCACAACGGCAGCTTTGAACACAGGGCCAACGGTCATTTAAGATTCACAGTAATTGTAGGGCTGTAAATGACACGTGTGCTCAAAAAAGGTCCTGGGGTAGGTAATGGCCAAAAAAGTTCACAACACGGAAAATGTTTCAAGAAAACAGTTTGAAGAGGTACGTCTTACTCACTCTGTTATTTCAAAAAAAGAAGAACATGGATAAAAGCTCAATATCAGGAATTATTGGTTGGATGCAAATCCAAACTACAAAAAGATTTCGCCACCCAATATTCAAAATGCCATCCGTAAAAAGTCTGCAAACAATGAATGCTGACGGGTTGGTGGAGAAATCCATACCCACTACGCAGTTGGTTGGATGTAAACTGGTAAGAGCTAATCATGAGAACAGAATGGAGCTGCATTTAAAACGTAAACACTGAGCTACCATATGATGCGGCCGATCCCCTAATGGGCCTATACCCTTGGAAGACCAGAATCGGAAAGGCACAGGCAGGCAAACATGCACTGCAGCAATACTTACAATAGCCAAGACATGCAAGCAAACAAAATGTCCATCAACAGATAAATGGACAAAGAAGAAGTGGTATACGTACCGAATGGAATAGTAGCCTCGGAAGAAAAATGAACAATGCCGCTTTCAGGACTACAGATGAGCCTAGAAATAATCATCCTACGTTATGTAAATCAAAAGGGAATGACAAATATTCTATGATATCATTTATACATGTTATCCTAAGATTGCTACCAATGAACATATTTCCACAGAAAAAGACACACACAGACTTATGAAACAAACTAATGGTTAACCAAAATGAAAGCTGCGAGGATGGAAAAATTAGGATTATGGGGGTAGCATACATATACTTATGTATGTTAAATGTATATAAACATATAACATATAAACTACATGAAATATATTATCACCAATACATATAAAATATATAATGACAAAACACCTACCAAATACCAAGGGAGGTCTACTCAACATTCTGTAATAACATACACGGTAACAGGATCCGAAGATGAACAGACATATGTATGAATCATTGAGCAGATTCTGTAGAGCCAGACAATCACAACACTCTAATCAAATTTACTCCGATAAGAAATAGAAATTAAATTTAAATAACAAACATAAGTAAGGAGACATAAACTTCTGGGGGCTTGTCCCAGCACATTCAACTCTAATTTACAACCGAGGAACACCATGTCCAGGAAGACTCTGTTGCCCTAGTAACAAGAGCTGAGAACGTAATAATGCTGCCGCCTTGTGGCTGTTTCCCACAACAGCAGCTTTAAACCCAGTGCTAATGGTCGCTTAATAGTCACAAGGACTGCAGGGCTGTAAATGACACCTGCCCTCAAAAAATGCCCTGGGGTAGGGAATAGGCAAGAAAATTCAACACATGACAAATTTTTCAAGAAGTCAATATGAAGAGGGACGTTGTACTCACTCTGTAAAAAAAGGAAAAGGAAAAAAGGACATGCCTAAAGCTCAGTATAAGGAATTATTAGCCACATGCAAATCCAACCTCCAAAAAGGTTTCAGCTCACACCAGTCAAATGACCACCAGCCAGAAGTCTACAAACTATCAATGCTGAAGGGGTTTTAGAGAAATGTGTACCTTCTAGCTGCTGGTGGGATGTTACCGGGTAACAACACTAAGGAAAACTGAATGGAGCTGCTTTAAAAGGTAAAAATTGAGCTACCATATGATGCGGCAGGGCACCTTCTGTGCCTGTAACCTAAGACCACCAGAATCGGAAAGACAGAGGCAGACAAGTGTGCACTGCAGCAATATTTAAATAGCCAAGACATGGAAGCAAATAAAGGTCCATAAACAGATGAATGGACAAAGAAGAAGTGGTATATGTACAGAATGCAATATTAGCCACGAAAAAAAAGTAAAAGAATGGCATATGCAGCACCACTTAATCACACAACGTGAAGTAAGTCAGAATGCGAAAGAGAAATGTCCTATGATATCACTGATGTTATCTGAAAATTCATAAAAAGGAACATATTTCCATAGAGAAAGACAATCTCAGATTGAGAAGACAAACTTACGGTTAAGCCAAAGAAAAGGTGTGAGGAGTGGATAAATTAGGATATTGGGGTTAACAAACATATACTAATACATATAAAATATATAAACCCCAAACACCTATGGAATACCATGAGTGGTCTACTGAACACTCTGTAATAACCTTCATGGAAAAGGACACAAAGATCAATAGATATATGTTTATGTGTAAATGAACAAGATTCTTTACACCTAGAACAAAAGACATTTTTCAATCCAATTTGCTCTCATAAAAACTAAAACTTAAAGACACAAACAAGAATTAAGGAGGCTCAAACTTATGGGGGTTTGTCCGGGCACATTCCACTCTAATCTGCAACCTAAAAGCACAACTTGCAGCAAGGTTCTGTTTCCCTAGCAAGCAGAGTTGGCAACGTAGAAATGCTGCCACCCTAAGGCCGTTTCCTCAAACAGCACCTTTAAATCCACTGCTAATGGTCACTAAGATTCACAAGGACTGCAGGGCTGTAAATGACTCATGCCCTCAAAAAATGTCCTGGGGTAGGGAATGGACAAAAAAATCCAAACGCGCCAAATTTTTCAAGAAGGCAATTTGAAGTTGCAAGTTTAGCTCAATCGTAAAAAAAAATGAAAAGGACATTGATAAACACAAAACAACAGGAATTATTAGACGCATGCAAATCCATACTACACAAAGCTATCACCTCACACCAGTCACAATGACCATCAGCAAAAAGTCAACAAACAATAGATGTTGAAGAAGTTGTGGAGAATAGCGTAACCCCTCGGTCTAAGTGGGATGTAAACTGGTAACAGCCAATAACAGGAACAGAATGGCAGTCCGTTTCAAGGTAAAAATTGAGTTACCATATGATCCAGAAGGCCCACGATTGGGCCTGTCACCTGTGAAAGCCAGAATCAAAAAGACCCAGGATGGAAAATCGTGTATTGCAGCAGTATTTACAATAGCCAAGACATGGAAGCAACAAAAATGTCCATCATCAGATGAACGGGCGAAAAAGTGGTCCATGTACACAATGCAATATTAGACACAGAAAAGAATGAAACAATGCCGTTTGCAGCACCATAGATGAGGCCACAGATAATCACACAACTTGAAGTAAGTCAGAAAGCGAGAGACACATATCCTATGATGGCACGTATAGGTGTTATCTAAAAGTTGATAGGAATGAACCTATTTGCACAGAGAAGGACACTCACGTGTTCAGGAAACAAGCTTGTGGTTCACCAAAGGGAAAGGTGTGAGGAATGTACAACGGAGGATATTGGGTTTAACAGACATATGCTAATACTTATAAAATATATAATCATCAAAGACATACCGAATACCAAGAGAGGGCTACACAACATTCTGTAATAACCTATATGGAACGGGATCCAAACATGAAAAGATATATGTATCAATGAAAGGGATTCTGTACACCTAGGACAAACACAACATTGCAATCAAATTTGATCTGAGAAAAATGAAAATTAAATTAAGAATACCAACAACAAATAAGAAGACATAGTTTTTGGGGGTTTGTCCTGGCACATTCCACTTTACTTTACAACCTACAAACAGGACTTCCAGGAAGGCTCTGTTGCCCTAGAAACCAGAGTTGGGAATATAGAAATGCTGCCTCCTTGTGGCCGTGTCCTGCAACAGCATCTTTAAACCCAGAGCTAATGGTCATGTAATATTCACAATTACTACAGGGCTGTAAATGACACCTGCCCTCAAAAAATGTCCTGGTGCAGGTAATGGCCACAGGAATCCAGAACATGGCAAATTTTTCAAGGAAACAATTTGAAGAGGCAAGTTTCTCTGTTTTACTTACAAAAAACGAAAACAAAACGGACGTAGATAAAAGCTCAATATCGGGAATTATTAGACGCATGCAAATCCAAACTACAAAAAGGTATCACCACCCAACACTCAAAATGCCATCAGTAAAAAGTCTACAAACAATAAATGCTGAAGGGCCTTTAGAGATCCGTGTACCCTCTAGTTGCTGGTCGGATGTAAACTGGTAACAGCCAGTAGTGAGAACCGAATGGAGGTGGGTTGAAAGGTAAAAATGGAACTACCATATGATCTAGTAGGCCCACTGCTGGGCCTTACCCCGGAGAAGACCAGAATCCAAAAGACACAGGCTGGCAATCCTGCACTGCACCAATATTTAGCAGAGCCAAGACTTGGAAGTAACCAAAATGTCCATCTACAGATGAACGTAAAAAGAAGAAGTGGTCCATGTACACAATGCAATATTCGCTATGGAAAAGTATGCAACACTGCTCTTTGCAGCACCATAGATGAGCCTAGAGATAATCACAGAACATGAGGTAAGTCGGAAAGCAGACGACAAATAACCTGTGATATCACTCCTACGTGTTACCTAACAACTGACACATATGAACATATTTCCACAGAGAAAGACTCTCACAGACTTAGAAAACAAACTATGGTTATCTAAAGGGAAAGGTGGGAGGAATGGATACATTAAGATTAGGGTTACCATACGTATACAAATACATATCCAACACATGTATCAAAAAGACCGACCATATACCAAGGGAGGTCTACTGAACGCTCTGTAATAATTCACACAGGGGCTTGCCTGGTGGCACCGTGGTGAAGAATCCGCCTGCCAATGCAGGGGACACAGGTTCGATCCCTGGTTCGGGAAGATCCCACATGCTGCAGAGCAACTAAGCCCGTGCACCACCACTAATGAGCCAACGCTCTGGAGCCCATGAGCCATAACTACTGAGCCCATGCGCCACAACTACTGAAGACTGCACGCCTAGAGCCCGTGCTCCACAACAAGAGAAGCCACTGCAGTGAGAACCCTGTGCACCACAATGGAGAGGAGCCCTCACTCACCGCAACTAGAGAATGCCCACAGGCAGCAACGAAGATCCAACTCAGCCAAAAATAAATAAATAAATAAAATAAATTTATAAAAAAATAATAGTAATTTACATGGGAAGAGGATCTTTACATGAATAGATATATATATAATGTTCAATTGAACCTGATTGTGTACACGCAGTACAAACACTATTCTACTCATTACCCCAATTTAAAAAATGAAAACCACAAACAACAATTAATGAGACATAAAGTTATTGAGTATTTCCCCGGCACATTCCATTCTAATTTACAACCTAGGAACACAACTTTCAGGAAGGCCCTGCCGCCCTCGTAACTAGATTTGGGAATGGAGAAATGCTGCCGCCTTGTGACCGTTTCCAACAACGGCAGCTTTGAACACAGGGCCAACGGTCATTTAAGATTCACAGTAATTGTAGGGCTGTAAATGACACGTGTGCTCAAAAAAGGTCCTGGGGTAGGTAATGGCCAAAAAAGTTCACAACACGGAAAATGTTTCAAGAAAACTGTTTGAAGAGGTACGTCTTACTCACTCTGTTATTTCAAAAAAAGAAGAACATGGATAAAAGCTCAATATCAGGAATTATTGGTTGGATGCAAATCCAAACTACAAAAAGATTTCGCCACCCAATATTCAAAATGCCATCCGTAAAAAGTCTGCAAACAATGAATGCTGACGGGTTGGTGGAGAAATCCATACCCACTATGCAGTTGGTTGGATGTAAACTGGTAAGAGCTAATCATGAGAACAGAATGGAGCTGCATTTAAAACGTAAACACTGAGCTACCATATGATGCGGCCGATCCCCTAATGGGCCTATACCCTTGGAAGACCAGAATCGGAAAGGCACAGGCAGGCAAACATGCACTGCAGCAATACTTACAATAGCCAAGACATGCAAGCAAACAAAATGTCCATCAACAGATAAATGGACAAAGAAGAAGTGGTATACGTACCGAATGGAATAGTAGCCTCGGAAGAAAAATGAACAATGCCGCTTTCAGGACTACAGATGAGCCTAGAAATAATCATCCTACGTTATGTAAATCAAAAGGGAATGACAAATATTCTATGATATCATTTATACATGTTATCCTAAGATTGCTACCAATGAACATATTTCCACAGAAAAAGACACACACAGACTTATGAAACAAACTAATGGTTAACCAAAATGAAAGCTGGGAAGATGGAAAAATTAGGATTATGGGGGTAGCATACATATACTTATGTATGTTAAATGTATATAAACATATAACATATAAACTACATGAAATATATTATCACCAATACATATAAAATATATAATGACAAAACACCTACCAAATACCAAGGGAGGTCTACTCAACATTCTGTAATAACATACACGGTAACAGGATCCGAAGATGAACAGACATATGTATGAATCATTGAGCAGATTCTGTAGAGCCAGACAATCACAACACTCTAATCAAATTTACTCCGATAAGGAATAGAAATTAAATTTAAATAACAAACATAAGTAAGGAGACATAAACTTCTGGGGGCTTGTCCCAGCACATTCAACTCTAATTTACAACCGAGGAACACCATGTCCAGGAAGACTCTGTTGCCCTAGTAACAAGAGCTGAGAACGTAATAATGCTGCCGCCTTGTGGCTGTTTCCCACAACAGCAGCTTTAAACCCAGTGCAAATGGTCGCTTAATAGTCACAAGGACTGCAGGGCTGTAAATGACACCTGCCCTCAAAAAATGCCCTGGGGTAGGGAATAGGCAAGAAAATTCAACACATGACAAATTTTTCAAGAAGTCAATATGAAGAGGGACGTTGTACTCACTCTGTAAAAAAAGGAAAAGGAAAAAAGGACATGCCTAAAGCTCAGTATAAGGAATTATTAGCCACATGCAAATCCAACCTCCAAAAAGGTTTCAGCTCACACCAGTCAAATGACCACCAGCCAGAAGTCTACAAACTATCAATGCTGAAGGGGTTTTAGAGAAATGTGTACCTTCTAGCTGCTGGTGGGATGTTACCGGGTAACAACACTAAGGAAAACTGAATGGAGCTGCTTTAAAAGGTAAAAATTGAGCTACCATATGATGCGGCAGGGCACCTTCTGTGCCTGTAACCTAAGACCACCAGAATCGGAAAGACAGAGGCAGACAAGTGTGCACTGCAGCAATATTTAAATAGCCAAGACATGGAAGCAAATAAAGGTCCATAAACAGATGAATGGACAAAGAAGAAGTGGTATATGTACAGAATGCAATATTAGCCACGAAAAAAAAGTAAAAGAATGGCATATGCAGCACCACTTAATCACACAACGTGAAGTAAGTCAGAATGCGAAAGAGAAATGTCCTATGATATCACTGATGTTATCTGAAAATTCATAAAAAGGAACATATTTCCATAGAGAAAGACAATCTCAGATTGAGAAGACAAACTTACGGTTAAGCCAAAGAAAAGGTGTGAGGAGTGGATAAATTAGGATATTGGGGTTAACAAACATATACTAATACATATAAAATATATAAACCCCAAACACCTATGGAATACCATGAGTGGTCTACTGAACACTCTGTAATAACCTTCATGGAAAAGGACACAAAGATCAATAGATATATGTTTATGTGTAAATGAACAAGATTCTTTACACCTAGAACAAAAGACATTTTTCAATCCAATTTGCTCTCATAAAAACTAAAACTTAAAGACACAAACAAGAATTAAGGAGGCTCAAACTTATGGGGGTTTGTCCGGGCACATTCCACTCTAATCTGCAACCTAAAAGCACAACTTGCAGCAAGGTTCTGTTTCCCTAGCAAGCAGAGTTGGCAACGTAGAAATGCTGCCACCCTAAGGCCGTTTCCTCAAACAGCACCTTTAAATCCACTGCTAATGGTCACTAAGATTCACAAGGACTGCAGGGCTGTAAATGACTCATGCCCTCAAAAAATGTCCTGGGGTAGGGAATGGACAAAAAAATCCAAACGCGCCAAATTTTTCAAGAAGGCAATTTGAAGTTGCAAGTTTAGCTCAATCGTAAAAAAAAATGAAAAGGACATTGATAAACACAAAACAACAGGAATTATTAGACGCATGCAAATCCAAACTACACAAAGCTATCACCTCACACCAGTCACAATGACCATCAGCAAAAAGTCAACAAACAATAGATGTTGAAGAAGTTGTGGAGAATAGCGTAACCCCTCGGTCTAAGTGGGATGTAAACTGGTAACAGCCAATAACAGGAACAGAATGGCAGTCCGTTTCAAGGTAAAAATTGAGTTACCATATGATCCAGAAGGCCCACGATTGGGCCTGTCACCTGCGAAAGCCAGAATCAAAAAGACCCAGGATGGAAAATCGTGTATTGCAGCAGTATTTACAATAGCCAAGACATGGAAGCAACAAAAATGTCCATCATCAGATGAACGGGCGAAAAAGTGGTCCATGTACACAATGCAATATTAGACACAGAAAAGAATGAAACAATGCCGTTTGCAGCACCATAGATGAGGCCACAGATAATCACACAACTTGAAGTAAGTCAGAAAGCGAGAGACACATATCCTATGATGGCACGTATAGGTGTTATCTAAAAGTTGATAGGAATGAACCTATTTCCACAGAGAAGGACACTCACGTGTTCAGGAAACAAGCTTGTGGTTCACCAAAGGGAAAGGTGTGAGGAATGTACAACGGAGGATATTGGGTTTAACAGACATATGCTAATACTTATAAAATATATAATCATCAAAGACATACCGAATACCAAGAGAGGGCTACACAACATTCTGTAATAACCTATATGGAACGGGATCCAAACATGAAAAGATATATGTATCAATGAAAGGGATTCTGTACACCTAGGACAAACACAACATTGCAATCAAATTTGATCTGAGAAAAATGAAAATTAAATTAAGAATACCAACAACAAATAAGAAGACATAGTTTTTGGGGGTTTGTCCTGGCACATTCCACTTTACTTTACAACCTACAAACAGGACTTCCAGGAAGGCTCTGTTGCCCTAGAAACCAGAGTTGGGAATATAGAAATGCTGCCTCCTTGTGGCCGTGTCCTGCAGCAGCATCTTTAAACCCAGAGCTAATGGTCATGTAATATTCACAATTACTACAGGGCTGTAAATGACACCTGCCCTCAAAAAATGTCCTGGTGCAGGTAATGGCCACAGGAATCCAGAACATGGCAAATTTTTCAAGGAAACAATTTGAAGAGGCAAGTTTCTCTGTTTTACTTACAAAAAACGAAAACAAAACGGACGTAGATAAAAGCTCAATATCGGGAATTATTAGACGCATGCAAATCCAAACTACAAAAAGGTATCACCACCCAACACTCAAAATGCCATCAGTAAAAAGTCTACAAACAATAAATGCTGAAGGGCCTTTAGAGATCCGTGTACCCTCTAGTTGCTGGTCGGATGTAAACTGGTAACAGCCAGTAGTGAGAACCGAATGGAGGTGCGTTGAAAGGTAAAAATGGAACTACCATATGATCTAGTAGGCCCACTGCTGGGCCTTACCCCGGAGAAGACCAGAATCCAAAAGACACAGGCTGGCAATCCTGCACTGCACCAATATTTAGCAGAGCCAAGACTTGGAAGTAACCAAAATGTCCATCTACAGATGAACGTAAAAAGAAGAAGTGGTCCATGTACACAATGCAATATTCGCTATGGAAAAGTATGCAACACTGCTCTTTGCAGCACCATAGATGAGCCTAGAGATAATCACAGAACATGAGGTAAGTCGGAAAGCAGACGACAAATAACCTGTGATATCACTCCTACGTGTTACCTAACAACTGACACATATGAACATATTTCCACAGAGAAAGACTCTCACAGACTTAGAAAACAAACTATGGTTATCTAAAGGGAAAGGTGGGAGGAATGGATACATTAAGATTAGGGTTACCATACGTATACAAATACATATCCAACACATGTATCAAAAAGACCGACCATATACCAAGGGAGGTCTACTGAACGCTCTGTAATAATTCACACAGGGGCTTGCCTGGTGGCACCGTGGTGAAGAATCCGCCTGCCAATGCAGGGGACACAGGTTCGATCCCTGGTTCGGGAAGATCCCACATGCTGCAGAGCAACTAAGCCCGTGCACCACCACTAATGAGCCAACGCTCTGGAGCCCATGAGCCATAACTACTGAGCCCATGCGCCACAACTACTGAAGACTGCACGCCTAGAGCCCGTGCTCCACAACAAGAGAAGCCACTGCAGTGAGAACCCTGTGCACCACAATGGAGAGGAGCCCTCACTCACCGCAACTAGAGAATGCCCACAGGCAGCAACGAAGATCCAACTCAGCCAAAAATAAATAAATAAATAAAATAAATTTATAAAAAAATAATAGTAATTTACATGGGAAGAGGATCTTTACATGAATAGATATATATATAATGTTCAATTGAACCTGATTGTGTACACGCAGTACAAACACTATTCTACTCATTACCCCAATTTAAAAAATGAAAACCACAAACAACAATTAATGAGACATAAAGTTATTGAGTATTTCCCCGGCACATTCCATTCTAATTTACAACCTAGGAACACAACTTTCAGGAAGGCCCTGCCGCCCTCGTAACTAGATTTGGGAATGGAGAAATGCTGCCGCCTTGTGACCGTTTCCCACAACGGCAGCTTTGAACACAGGGCCAACGGTCATTTAAGATTCACAGTAATTGTAGGGCTGTAAATGACACGTGTGCTCAAAAAAGGTCCTGGGGTAGGTAATGGCCAAAAAAGTTCACAACACGGAAAATGTTTCAAGAAAACAGTTTGAAGAGGTACGTCTTACTCACTCTGTTATTTCAAAAAAAGAAGAACATGGATAAAAGCTCAATATCAGGAATTATTGGTTGGATGCAAATCCAAACTACAAAAAGATTTCGCCACCCAATATTCAAAATGCCATCCGTAAAAAGTCTGCAAACAATGAATGCTGACGGGTTGGTGGAGAAATCCATACCCACTACGCAGTTGGTTGGATGTAAACTGGTAAGAGCTAATCATGAGAACAGAATGGAGCTGCATTTAAAACGTAAACACTGAGCTACCATATGATGCGGCCGATCCCCTAATGGGCCTATACCCTTGGAAGACCAGAATCGGAAAGGCACAGGCAGGCAAACATGCACTGCAGCAATACTTACAATAGCCAAGACATGCAAGCAAACAAAATGTCCATCAACAGATAAATGGACAAAGAAGAAGTGGTATACGTACCGAATGGAATAGTAGCCTCGGAAGAAAAATGAACAATGCCGCTTTCAGGACTACAGATGAGCCTAGAAATAATCATCCTACGTTATGTAAATCAAAAGGGAATGACAAATATTCTATGATATCATTTATACATGTTATCCTAAGATTGCTACCAATGAACATATTTCCACAGAAAAAGACACACACAGACTTATGAAACAAACTAATGGTTAACCAAAATGAAAGCTGCGAGGATGGAAAAATTAGGATTATGGGGGTAGCATACATATACTTATGTATGTTAAATGTATATAAACATATAACATATAAACTACATGAAATATATTATCACCAATACATATAAAATATATAATGACAAAACACCTACCAAATACCAAGGGAGGTCTACTCAACATTCTGTAATAACATACACGGTAACAGGATCCGAAGATGAACAGACATATGTATGAATCATTGAGCAGATTCTGTAGAGCCAGACAATCACAACACTCTAATCAAATTTACTCCGATAAGAAATAGAAATTAAATTTAAATAACAAACATAAGTAAGGAGACATAAACTTCTGGGGGCTTGTCCCAGCACATTCAACTCTAATTTACAACCGAGGAACACCATGTCCAGGAAGACTCTGTTGCCCTAGTAACAAGAGCTGAGAACGTAATAATGCTGCCGCCTTGTGGCTGTTTCCCACAACAGCAGCTTTAAACCCAGTGCTAATGGTCGCTTAATAGTCACAAGGACTGCAGGGCTGTAAATGACACCTGCCCTCAAAAAATGCCCTGGGGTAGGGAATAGGCAAGAAAATTCAACACATGACAAATTTTTCAAGAAGTCAATATGAAGAGGGACGTTGTACTCACTCTGTAAAAAAAGGAAAAGGAAAACAGGACATGCCTAAAGCTCAGTATAAGGAATTATTAGCCACATGCAAATCCAACCTCCAAAAAGGTTTCAGCTCACACCAGTCAAATGACCACCAGCCAGAAGTCTACAAACTATCAATGCTGAAGGGGTTTTAGAGAAATGTGTACCTTCTAGCTGCTGGTGGGATGTTACCGGGTAACAACACTAAGGAAAACTGAATGGAGCTGCTTTAAAAGGTAAAAATTGAGCTACCATATGATGCGGCAGGGCACCTTCTGTGCCTGTAACCTAAGACCACCAGAATCGGAAAGACAGAGGCAGACAAGTGTGCACTGCAGCAATATTTAAATAGCCAAGACATGGAAGCAAATAAAGGTCCATAAACAGATGAATGGACAAAGAAGAAGTGGTATATGTACAGAATGCAATATTAGCCACGAAAAAAAAGTAAAAGAATGGCATATGCAGCACCACTTAATCACACAACGTGAAGTAAGTCAGAATGCGAAAGAGAAATGTCCTATGATATCACTGATGTTATCTGAAAATTCATAAAAAGGAACATATTTCCATAGAGAAAGACAATCTCAGATTGAGAAGACAAACTTACGGTTAAGCCAAAGAAAAGGTGTGAGGAGTGGATAAATTAGGATATTGGGGTTAACAAACATATACTAATACATATAAAATATATAAACCCCAAACACCTATGGAATACCATGAGTGGTCTACTGAACACTCTGTAATAACCTTCATGGAAAAGGACACAAAGATCAATAGATATATGTTTATGTGTAAATGAACAAGATTCTTTACACCTAGAACAAAAGACATTTTTCAATCCAATTTGCTCTGATAAAAACTAAAACTTAAAGACACAAACAAGAATTAAGGAGGCTCAAACTTATGGGGGTTTGTCCGGGCACATTCCACTCTAATCTGCAACCTAAAAGCACAACTTGCAGCAAGGTTCTGTTTCCCTAGCAAGCAGAGTTGGCAACGTAGAAATGCTGCCACCCTAAGGCCGTTTCCTCAAACAGCACCTTTAAATCCACTGCTAATGGTCACTAAGATTCACAAGGACTGCAGGGCTGTAAATGACTCATGCCCTCAAAAAATGTCCTGGGGTAGGGAATGGACAAAAAAATCCAAACGCGCCAAATTTTTCAAGAAGGCAATTTGAAGTTGCAAGTTTAGCTCAATCGTAAAAAAAAATGAAAAGGACATTGATAAACACAAAACAACAGGAATTATTAGACGCATGCAAATCCATACTACACAAAGCTATCACCTCACACCAGTCACAATGACCATCAGCAAAAAGTCAACAAACAATAGATGTTGAAGAAGTTGTGGAGAATAGCGTAACCCCTCGGTCTAAGTGGGATGTAAACTGGTAACAGCCAATAACAGGAACAGAATGGCAGTGCGTTTCAAGGTAAAAATTGAGTTACCATATGATCCAGAAGGCCCACGATTGGGCCTGTCACCTGCGAAAGCCAGAATCAAAAAGACCCAGGATGGAAAATCTTGTATTGCAGCAGTATTTACAATAGCCAAGACATGGAAGCAACAAAAATGTCCATCATCAGATGAACGGGCGAAAAAGTGGTCCATGTACACAATGCAATATTAGACACAGAAAAGAATGAAACAATGCCGTTTGCAGCACCATAGATGAGGCCACAGATAATCACACAACTTGAAGTAAGTCAGAAAGCGAGAGACACATATCCTATGATGGCACGTATAGGTGTTATCTAAAAGTTGATAGGAATGAACCTATTTGCACAGAGAAGGACACTCACGTGTTCAGGAAACAAGCTTGTGGTTCACCAAAGGGAAAGGTGTGAGGAATGTACAACGGAGGATATTGGGTTTAACAGACATATGCTAATACTTATAAAATATATAATCATCAAAGACATACCGAATACCAAGAGAGGGCTACACAACATTCTGTAATAACCTATATGGAACGGGATCCAAACATGAAAAGATATATGTATCAATGAAAGGGATTCTGTACACCTAGGACAAACACAACATTGCAATCAAATTTGATCTGAGAAAAATGAAAATTAAATTAAGAATACCAACAACAAATAAGAAGACATAGTTTTTGGGGGTTTGTCCTGGCACATTCCACTTTACTTTACAACCTACAAACAGGACTTCCAGGAAGGCTCTGTTGCCCTAGAAACCAGAGTTGGGAATATAGAAATGCTGCCTCCTTGTGGCCGTGTCCTGCAACAGCATCTTTAAACCCAGAGCTAATGCTCATGTAATATTCACAATTACTACAGGGCTGTAAATGACACCTGCCCTCAAAAAATGTCCTGGTGCAGGTAATGGCCACAGGAATCCAGAACATGGCAAATTTTTCAAGGAAACAATTTGAAGAGGCAAGTTTCTCTGTTTTACTTACAAAAAACGAAAACAAAACGGACGTAGATAAAAGCTCAATATCGGGAATTATTAGACGCATGCAAATCCAAACTACAAAAAGGTATCACCACCCAACACTCAAAATGCCATCAGTAAAAAGTCTACAAACAATAAATGCTGAAGGGCCTTTAGAGATCCGTGTACCCTCTAGTTGCTGGTCGGATGTAAACTGGTAACAGCCAGTAGTGAGAACCGAATGGAGGTGCGTTGAAAGGTAAAAATGGAACTACCATATGATCTAGTAGGCCCACTCTTGGGCCTTACCCCGGAGAAGACCAGAATCCAAAAGACACAGGCTGGCAATCCTGCACTGCACCAATATTTAGCAGAGCCAAGACTTGGAAGTAACCAAAATGTCCATCTACAGATGAATGTAAAAAGAAGAAGTGGTCCATGTACACAATGCAATATTCGCTATGGAAAAGTATGCAACACTGCTCTTTGCAGCACCATAGATGAGCCTAGAGATAATCACAGAACATGAGGTAAGTCGGAAAGCAGACGACAAATAACCTGTGATATCACTCCTACGTGTTACCTAACAACTGACACATATGAACATATTTCCACAGAGAAAGACTCTCACAGACTCAGAAAACAAACTATGGTTATCTAAAGGGAAAGGTGGGAGGAATGGATACATTAAGATTAGGGTTACCATACGTATACAAATACATATCCAACACATGTATCAAAAAGACCGACCATATACCAAGGGAGGTCTACTGAACGCTCTGTAATAATTCACACAGGGGCTTGCCTGGTGGCACCGTGGTGAAGAATCCGCCTGCCAATGCAGGGGACACAGGTTCGATCCCTGGTTCGGGAAGATCCCACAAGCTGCAGAGCAACTAAGCCCGTGCACCACCACTAATGAGCCAACGCTCTGGAGCCCATGAGCCATAACTACTGAGCCCATGCGCCACAACTACTGAAGACTGCACGCCTAGAGCCCGTGCTCCACAACAAGAGAAGCCACTGCAGTGAGAACCCTGTGCACCACAATGGAGAGGAGCCCTCACTCAGCGCAACTAGAGAATGCCCACAGGCAGCAACGAAGATCCAACTCAGCCAAAAATAAATAAATAAATAAAATAAATTTATAAAAAAATAATAGTAATTTACATGGGAAGAGGATCTTTACATGAATAGATATATATATAATGTTCAATTGAACCTGATTGTGTACACGCAGTACAAACACTATTCTACTCATTACCCCAATTTAAAAAATGAAAACCACAAACAACAATTAATGAGACATAAAGTTATTGAGTATTTCCCCGGCACATTCCATTCTAATTTACAACCTAGGAACACAACTTTCAGGAAGGCCCTGCCGCCCTCGTAACTAGATTTGGGAATGGAGAAATGCTGCCGCCTTGTGACCGTTTCCCACAACGGCAGCTTTGAACACAGGGCCAACGGTCATTTAAGATTCACAGTAATTGTAGGGCTGTAAATGACACGTGTGCTCAAAAAAGGTCCTGGGGTAGGTAATGGCCAAAAAAGTTCACAACACGGAAAATGTTTCAAGAAAACAGTTTGAAGAGGTACGTCTTACTCACTCTGTTATTTCAAAAAAAGAAGAACATGGATAAAAGCTCAACATCAGGAATTATTGGTTGGATGCAAATCCAAACTACAAAAAGATTTCGCCACCCAATATTCAAAATGCCATCCGTAAAAAGTCTGCAAACAATGAATGCTGACGGGTTGGTGGAGAAATCCATACCCACTACGCAGTTGGTTGGATGTAAACTGGTAAGAGCTAATCATGAGAACAGAATGGAGCTGCATTTAAAACGTAAACACTGAGCTACCATATGATGCGGCCGATCCCCTAATGGGCCTATACCCTTGGAAGACCAGAATCGGAAAGGCACAGGCAGGCAAACATGCACTGCAGCAATACTTACAATAGCCAAGACATGCAAGCAAACAAAATGTCCATCAACAGATAAATGGACAAAGAAGAAGTGGTATACGTACCGAATGGAATAGTAGCCTCGGAAGAAAAATGAACAATGCCGCTTTCAGGACTACAGATGAGCCTAGAAATAAGCATCCTACGTTATGTAAATCAAAAGGGAATGACAAATATTCTATGATATCATTTATACATGTTATCCTAAGATTGCTACCAATGAACATATTTCCACAGAAAAAGACACACACAGACTTATGAAACAAACTAATGGTTAACCAAAATGAAAGCTGGGAGGATGGAAAAATTAGGATTATGGGGGTAGCATACATATACTTATGTATGTTAAATGTATATAAACATATAACATATAAACTACATGAAATATATTATCACCAATACATATAAAATATATAATGACAAAACACCTACCAAATACCAAGGGAGGTCTACTCAACATTCTGTAATAACATACACGGTAACAGGATCCGAAGATGAACAGACATATGTATGAATCATTGAGCAGATTCTGTAGAGCCAGACAATCACAACACTCTAATCAAATTTACTCCGATAAGAAATAGAAATTAAATTTAAATAACAAACATAAGTAAGGAGACATAAACTTCTGGGGGCTTGTCCCAGCACATTCAACTCTAATTTACAACCGAGGAACACCATGTCCAGGAAGACTCTGTTGCCCTAGTAACAAGAGCTGAGAACGTAATAATGCTGCCGCCTTGTGGCTGTTTCCCACAACAGCAGCTTTAAACCCAGTGCTAATGGTCGCTTAATAGTCACAAGGACTGCAGGGCTGTAAATGACACCTGCCCTCAAAAAATGCCCTGGGGTAGGGAATAGGCAAGAAAATTCAACACATGACAAATTTTTCAAGAAGTCAATATGAAGAGGGACGTTGTACTCACTCTGTAAAAAAAGGAAAAGGAAAAAAGGACATGCCTAAAGCTCAGTATAAGGAATTATTAGCCACATGCAAATCCAACCTCCAAAAAGGTTTCAGCTCACACCAGTCAAATGACCACCAGCCAGAAGTCTACAAACTATCAATGCTGAAGGGGTTTTAGAGAAATGTGTACCTTCTAGCTGCTGGTGGGATGTTACCGGGTAACAACACTAAGGAAAACTGAACGGAGCTGCTTTAAAAGGTAAAAATTGAGCTACCATATGATGCGGCAGGGCACCTTCTGTGCCTGTAACCTAAGACCACCAGAATCGGAAAGACAGAGGCAGACAAGTGTGCACTGCAGCAATATTTAAATAGCCAAGACATGGAAGCAAATAAAGGTCCATAAACAGATGAATGGACAAAGAAGAAGTGGTATATGTACAGAATGCAATATTAGCCACGAAAAAAAAGTAAAAGAATGGCATATGCAGCACCACTTAATCACACAACGTGAAGTAAGTCAGAATGCGAAAGAGAAATGTCCTATGATATCACTGATGTTATCTGAAAATTCATAAAAAGGAACATATTTCCATAGAGAAAGACAATCTCAGATTGAGAAGACAAACTTACGGTTAAGCCAAAGAAAAGGTGTGAGGAGTGGATAAATTAGGATATTGGGGTTAACAAACATATACTAATACATATAAAATATATAAACCCCAAACACCTATGGAATACCATGAGTGGTCTACTGAACACTCTGTAATAACCTTCATGGAAAAGGACACAAAGATCAATAGATATATGTTTATGTGTAAATGAACAAGATTCTTTACACCTAGAACAAAAGACATTTTTCAATCCAATTTGCTCTCATAAAAACTAAAACTTAAAGACACAAACAAGAATTAAGGAGGCTCAAACTTATGGGGGTTTGTCCGGGCACATTCCACTCTAATCTGCAACCTAAAAGCACAACTTGCAGCAAGGTTCTGTTTCCCTAGCAAGCAGAGTTGGCAACGTAGAAATGCTGCCACCCTAAGGCCGTTTCCTCAAACAGCACCTTTAAATCCACTGCTAATGGTCACTAAGATTCACAAGGACTGCAGGGCTGTAAATGACTCATGCCCTCAAAAAATGTCCTGGGGTAGGGAATGGACAAAAAAATCCAAACGCGCCAAATTTTTCAAGAAGGCAATTTGAAGTTGCAAGTTTAGCTCAATCGTAAAAAAAAATGAAAAGGACATTGATAAACACAAAACAACAGGAATTATTAGACGCATGCAAATCCAAACTACACAAAGCTATCACCTCACACCAGTCACAATGACCATCAGCAAAAAGTCAACAAACAATAGATGTTGAAGAAGTTGTGGAGAATAGCGTAACCCCTCGGTCTAAGTGGGATGTAAACTGGTAACAGCCAATAACAGGAACAGAATGGCAGTGCGTTTCAAGGTAAAAATTGAGTTACCATATGATCCAGAAGGCCCACGATTGGGCCTGTCACCTGCGAAAGCCAGAATCAAAAAGACCCAGGATGGAAAATCTTGTATTGCAGCAGTATTTACAATAGCCAAGACATGGAAGCAACAAAAATGTCCATCATCAGATGAACGGGCGAAAAAGTGGTCCATGTACACAATGCAATATTAGACACAGAAAAGAATGAAACAATGCCGTTTGCAGCACCATAGATGAGGCCACAGATAATCACACAACTTGAAGTAAGTCAGAAAGCGAGAGACACATATCCTATGATGGCACGTATAGGTGTTATCTAAAAGTTGATAGGAATGAACCTATTTGCACAGAGAAGGACACTCACGTGTTCAGGAAACAAGCTTGTGGTTCACCAAAGGGAAAGGTGTGAGGAATGTACAACGGAGGATATTGGGTTTAACAGACATATGCTAATACTTATAAAATATATAATCATCAAAGACATACCGAATACCAAGAGAGGGCTACACAACATTCTGTAATAACCTATATGGAACGGGATCCAAACATGAAAAGATATATGTATCAATGAAAGGGATTCTGTACACCTAGGACAAACACAACATTGCAATCAAATTTGATCTGAGAAAAATGAAAATTAAATTAAGAATACCAACAACAAATAAGAAGACATAGTTTTTGGGGGTTTGTCCTGGCACATTCCACTTTACTTTACAACCTACAAACAGGACTTCCAGGAAGGCTCTGTTGCCCTAGAAACCAGAGTTGGGAATATAGAAATGCTGCCTCCTTGTGGCCGTGTCCTGCAGCAGCATCTTTAAACCCAGAGCTAATGGTCATGTAATATTCACAATTACTACAGGGCTGTAAATGACACCTGCCCTCAAAAAATGTCCTGGTGCAGGTAATGGCCACAGGAATCCAGAACATGGCAAATTTTTCAAGGAAACAATTTGAAGAGGCAAGTTTCTCTGTTTTACTTACAAAAAACGAAAACAAAACGGACGTAGATAAAAGCTCAATATCGGGAATTATTAGACGCATGCAAATCCAAACTACAAAAAGGTATCACCACCCAACACTCAAAATGCCATCAGTAAAAAGTCTACAAACAATAAATGCTGAAGGGCCTTTAGAGATCCGTGTACCCTCTAGTTGCTGGTCGGATGTAAACTGGTAACAGCCAGTAGTGAGAACCGAATGGAGGTGGGTTGAAAGGTAAAAATGGAACTACCATATGATCTAGTAGGCCCACTGCTGGGCCTTACCCCGGAGAAGACCAGAATCCAAAAGACACAGGCTGGCAATCCTGCACTGCACCAATATTTAGCAGAGCCAAGACTTGGAAGTAACCAAAATGTCCATCTACAGATGAATGTAAAAAGAAGAAGTGGTCCATGTACACAATGCAATATTCGCTATGGAAAAGTATGCAACACTGCTCTTTGCAGCACCATAGATGAGCCTAGAGATAATCACAGAACATGAGGTAAGTCGGAAAGCAGACGACAAATAACCTGTGATATCACTCCTACGTGTTACCTAACAACTGACACATATGAACATATTTCCACAGAGAAAGACTCTCACAGACTTAGAAAACAAACTATGGTTATCTAAAGGGAAAGGTGGGAGGAATGGATACATTAAGATTAGGGTTACCATACGTATACAAATACATATCCAACACATGTATCAAAAAGACCGACCATATACCAAGGGAGGTCTACTGAACGCTCTGTAATAATTCACACAGGGGCTTGCCTGGTGGCACCGTGGTGAAGAATCCGCCTGCCAATGCAGGGGACACAGGTTCGATCCCTGGTTCGGGAAGATCCCACATGCTGCAGAGCAACTAAGCCCGTGCACCACCACTAATGAGCCAACGCTCTGGAGCCCATGAGCCATAACTACTGAGCCCATGCGCCACAACTACTGAAGACTGCACGCCTAGAGCCCGTGCTCCACAACAAGAGAAGCCACTGCAGTGAGAACCCTGTGCATCACAATGGAGAGGAGCCCTCACTCACCGCAACTAGAGAATGCCCACAGGCAGCAACGAAGATCCAACTCAGCCAAAAATAAATAAATAAATAAAATAAATTTATTAAAAAATAATAGTAATTTACATGGGAAGAGGATCTTTACATGAATAGATATATATATAATGTTCAATTGAACCTGATTGTGTACACGCAGTACAAACACTATTCTACTCATTACCCCAATTTAAAAAATGAAAACCACAAACAACAATTAATGAGACATAAAGTTATTGAGTATTTCCCCGGCACATTCCATTCTAATTTACAACCTAGGAACACAACTTTCAGGAAGGCCCTGCCGCCCTCGTAACTAGATTTGGGAATGGAGAAATGCTGCCGCCTTGTGACCGTTTCCCACAACGGCAGCTTTGAACACAGGGCCAACGGTCATTTAAGATTCACAGTAATTGTAGGGCTGTAAATGACACGTGTGCTCAAAAAAGGTCCTGGGGTAGGTAATGGCCAAAAAAGTTCACAACACGGAAAATGTTTCAAGAAAACAGTTTGAAGAGGTACGTCTTACTCACTCTGTTATTTCAAAAAAAGAAGAACATGGATAAAAGCTCAACATCAGGAATTATTGGTTGGATGCAAATCCAAACTACAAAAAGATTTCGCCACCCAATATTCAAAATGCCATCCGTAAAAAGTCTGCAAACAATGAATGCTGACGGGTTGGTGGAGAAATCCATACCCACTACGCAGTTGGTTGGATGTAAACTGGTAAGAGCTAATCATGAGAACAGAATGGAGCTGCATTTAAAACGTAAACACTGAGCTACCATATGATGCGGCCGATCCCCTAATGGGCCTATACCCTTGGAAGACCAGAATCGGAAAGGCACAGGCAGGCAAACATGCACTGCAGCAATACTTACAATAGCCAAGACATGCAAGCAAACAAAATGTCCATCAACAGATAAATGGACAAAGAAGAAGTGGTATACGTACCGAATGGAATAGTAGCCTCGGAAGAAAAATGAACAATGCCGCTTTCAGGACTACAGATGAGCCTAGAAATAAGCATCCTACGTTATGTAAATCAAAAGGGAATGACAAATATTCTATGATATCATTTATACATGTTATCCTAAGATTGCTACCAATGAACATATTTCCACAGAAAAAGACACACACAGACTTATGAAACAAACTAATGGTTAACCAAAATGAAAGCTGGGAGGATGGAAAAATTAGGATTATGGGGGTAGCATACATATACTTATGTATGTTAAATGTATATAAACATATAACATATAAACTACATGAAATATATTATCACCAATACATATAAAATATATAATGACAAAACACCTACCAAATACCAAGGGAGGTCTACTCAACATTCTGTAATAACATACACGGTAACAGGATCCGAAGATGAACAGACATATGTATGAATCATTGAGCAGATTCTGTAGAGCCAGACAATCACAACACTCTAATCAAATTTACTCCGATAAGGAATAGAAATTAAATTTAAATAACAAACATAAGTAAGGAGACATAAACTTCTGGGGGCTTGTCCCAGCACATTCAACTCTAATTTACAACCGAGGAACACCATGTCCAGGAAGACTCTGTTGCCCTAGTAACAAGAGCTGAGAACGTAATAATGCTGCCGCCTTGTGGCTGTTTCCCACAACAGCAGCTTTAAACCCAGTGCTAATGGTCGCTTAATAGTCACAAGGACTGCAGGGCTGTAAATGACACCTGCCCTCAAAAAATGCCCTGGGGTAGGGAATAGGCAAGAAAATTCAACACATGACAAATTTTTCAAGAAGTCAATATGAAGAGGGACGTTGTACTCACTCTGTAAAAAAAGGAAAAGGAAAAAAGGACATGCCTAAAGCTCAGTATAAGGAATTATTAGCCACATGCAAATCCAACCTCCAAAAAGGTTTCAGCTCACACCAGTCAAATGACCACCAGCCAGAAGTCTACAAACTATCAATGCTGAAGGGGTTTTAGAGAAATGTGTACCTTCTAGCTGCTGGTGGGATGTTACCGGGTAACAACACTAAGGAAAACTGAATGGAGCTGCTTTAAAAGGTAAAAATTGAGCTACCATATGATGCGGCAGGGCACCTTCTGTGCCTGTAACCTAAGACCACCAGAATCGGAAAGACAGAGGCAGACAAGTGTGCACTGCAGCAATATTTAAATAGCCAAGACATGGAAGCAAATAAAGGTCCATAAACAGATGAATGGACAAAGAAGAAGTGGTATATGTACAGAATGCAATATTAGCCACGAAAAAAAAGTAAAAGAATGGCATATGCAGCACCACTTAATCACACAACGTGAAGTAAGTCAGAATGCGAAAGAGAAATGTCCTATGATATCACTGATGTTATCTGAAAATTCATAAAAAGGAACATATTTCCATAGAGAAAGACAATCTCAGATTGAGAAGACAAACTTACGGTTAAGCCAAAGAAAAGGTGTGAGGAGTGGATAAATTAGGATATTGGGGTTAACAAACATATACTAATACATATAAAATATATAAACCCCAAACACCTATGGAATACCATGAGTGGTCTACTGAACACTCTGTAATAACCTTCATGGAAAAGGACACAAAGATCAATAGATATATGTTTATGTGTAAATGAACAAGATTCTTTACACCTAGAACAAAAGACATTTTTCAATCCAATTTGCTCTCATAAAAACTAAAACTTAAAGACACAAACAAGAATTAAGGAGGCTCAAACTTATGGGGGTTTGTCCGGGCACATTCCACTCTAATCTGCAACCTAAAAGCACAACTTGCAGCAAGGTTCTGTTTCCCTAGCAAGCAGAGTTGGCAACGTAGAAATGCTGCCACCCTAAGGCCGTTTCCTCAAACAGCACCTTTAAATCCACTGCTAATGGTCACTAAGATTCACAAGGACTGCAGGGCTGTAAATGACTCATGCCCTCAAAAAATGTCCTGGGGTAGGGAATGGACAAAAAAATCCAAACGCGCCAAATTTTTCAAGAAGGCAATTTGAAGTTGCAAGTTTAGCTCAATCGTAAAAAAAAATGAAAAGGACATTGATAAACACAAAACAACAGGAATTATTAGACGCATGCAAATCCAAACTACACAAAGCTATCACCTCACACCAGTCACAATGACCATCAGCAAAAAGTCAACAAACAATAGATGTTGAAGAAGTTGTGGAGAATAGCGTAACCCCTCGGTCTAAGTGGGATGTAAACTGGTAACAGCCAATAACAGGAACAGAATGGCAGTGCGTTTCAAGGTAAAAATTGAGTTACCATATGATCCAGAAGGCCCACGATTGGGCCTGTCACCTGCGAAAGCCAGAATCAAAAAGACCCAGGATGGAAAATCTTGTATTGCAGCAGTATTTACAATAGCCAAGACATGGAAGCAACAAAAATGTCCATCATCAGATGAACGGGCGAAAAAGTGGTCCATGTACACAATGCAATATTAGACACAGAAAAGAATGAAACAATGCCGTTTGCAGCACCATAGATGAGGCCACAGATAATCACACAACTTGAAGTAAGTCAGAAAGCGAGAGACACATATCCTATGATGGCACGTATAGGTGTTATCTAAAAGTTGATAGGAATGAACCTATTTGCACAGAGAAGGACACTCACGTGTTCAGGAAACAAGCTTGTGGTTCACCAAAGGGAAAGGTGTGAGGAATGTACAACGGAGGATATTGGGTTTAACAGACATATGCTAATACTTATAAAATATATAATCATCAAAGACATACCGAATACCAAGAGAGGGCTACACAACATTCTGTAATAACCTATATGGAACGGGATCCAAACATGAAAAGATATATGTATCAATGAAAGGGATTCTGTACACCTAGGACAAACACAACATTGCAATCAAATTTGATCTGAGAAAAATGAAAATTAAATTAAGAATACCAACAACAAATAAGAAGACATAGTTTTTGGGGGTTTGTCCTGGCACATTCCACTTTACTTTACAACCTACAAACAGGACTTCCAGGAAGGCTCTGTTGCCCTAGAAACCAGAGTTGGGAATATAGAAATGCTGCCTCCTTGTGGCCGTGTCCTGCAGCAGCATCTTTAAACCCAGAGCTAATGCTCATGTAATATTCACAATTACTACAGGGCTGTAAATGACACCTGCCCTCAAAAAATGTCCTGGTGCAGGTAATGGCCACAGGAATCCAGAACATGGCAAATTTTTCAAGGAAACAATTTGAAGAGGCAAGTTTCTCTGTTTTACTTACAAAAAACGAAAACAAAACGGACGTAGATAAAAGCTCAATATCGGGAATTATTAGACGCATGCAAATCCAAACTACAAAAAGGTATCACCACCCAACACTCAAAATGCCATCAGTAAAAAGTCTACAAACAATAAATGCTGAAGGGCCTTTAGAGATCCGTGTACCCTCTAGTTGCTGGTCGGATGTAAACTGGTAACAGCCAGTAGTGAGAACCGAATGGAGGTGGGTTGAAAGGTAAAAATGGAACTACCATATGATCTAGTAGGCCCACTGCTGGGCCTTACCCCGGAGAAGACCAGAATCCAAAAGACACAGGCTGGCAATCCTGCACTGCACCAATATTTAGCAGAGCCAAGACTTGGAAGTAACCAAAATGTCCATCTACAGATGAATGTAAAAAGAAGAAGTGGTCCATGTACACAATGCAATATTCGCTATGGAAAAGTATGCAACACTGCTCTTTGCAGCACCATAGATGAGCCTAGAGATAATCACAGAACATGAGGTAAGTCGGAAAGCAGACGACAAATAACCTGTGATATCACTCCTACGTGTTACCTAACAACTGACACATATGAACATATTTCCACAGAGAAAGACTCTCACAGACTTAGAAAACAAACTATGGTTATCTAAAGGGAAAGGTGGGAGGAATGGATACATTAAGATTAGGGTTACCATACGTATACAAATACATATCCAACACATGTATCAAAAAGACCGACCATATACCAAGGGAGGTCTACTGAACGCTCTGTAATAATTCACACAGGGGCTTGCCTGGTGGCACCGTGGTGAAGAATCCGCCTGCCAATGCAGGGGACACAGGTTCGATCCCTGGTTCGGGAAGATCCCACATGCTGCAGAGCAACTAAGCCCGTGCACCACCACTAATGAGCCAACGCTCTGGAGCCCATGAGCCATAACTACTGAGCCCATGCGCCACAACTATTGAAGACTGCACGCCTAGAGCCCGTGCTCCACAACAAGAGAAGCCACTGCAGTGAGAACCCTGTGCATCACAATGGAGAGGAGCCCTCACTCACCGCAACTAGAGAATGCCCACAGGCAGCAACGAAGATCCAACTCAGCCAAAAATAAATAAATAAATAAAATAAATTTATAAAAAAATAATAGTAATTTACATGGGAAGAGGATCTTTACATGAATAGATATATATATAATGTTCAATTGAACCTGATTGTGTACACGCAGTACAAACACTATTCTACTCATTACCCCAATTTAAAAAATGAAAACCACAAACAACAATTAATGAGACATAAAGTTATTGAGTATTTCCCCGGCACATTCCATTCTAATTTACAACCTAGGAACACAACTTTCAGGAAGGCCCTGCCGCCCTCGTAACTAGATTTGGGAATGGAGAAATGCTGCCGCCTTGTGACCGTTTCCCACAACGGCAGCTTTGAACACAGGGCCAACGGTCATTTAAGATTCACAGTAATTGTAGGGCTGTAAATGACACGTGTGCTCAAAAAAGGTCCTGGGGTAGGTAATGGCCAAAAAAGTTCACAACACGGAAAATGTTTCAAGAAAACAGTTTGAAGAGGTACGTCTTACTCACTCTGTTATTTCAAAAAAAGAAGAACATGGATAAAAGCTCAATATCAGGAATTATTGGTTGGATGCAAATCCAAACTACAAAAAGATTTCGCCACCCAATATTCAAAATGCCATCCGTAAAAAGTCTGCAAACAATGAATGCTGACGGGTTGGTGGAGAAATCCATACCCACTACGCAGTTGGTTGGATGTAAACTGGTAAGAGCTAATCATGAGAACAGAATGGAGCTGCATTTAAAACGTAAACACTGAGCTACCATATGATGCGGCCGATCCCCTAATGGGCCTATACCCTTGGAAGACCAGAATCGGAAAGGCACAGGCAGGCAAACATGCACTGCAGCAATACTTACAATAGCCAAGACATGCAAGCAAACAAAATGTCCATCAACAGATAAATGGACAAAGAAGAAGTGGTATACGTACCGAATGGAATAGTAGCCTCGGAAGAAAAATGAACAATGCCGCTTTCAGGACTACAGATGAGCCTAGAAATAATCATCCTACGTTATGTAAATCAAAAGGGAATGACAAATATTCTATGATATCATTTATACATGTTATCCTAAGATTGCTACCAATGAACATATTTCCACAGAAAAAGACACACACAGACTTATGAAACAAACTAATGGTTAACCAAAATGAAAGCTGCGAGGATGGAAAAATTAGGATTATGGGGGTAGCATACATATACTTATGTATGTTAAATGTATATAAACATATAACATATAAACTACATGAAATATATTATCACCAATACATATAAAATATATAATGACAAAACACCTACCAAATACCAAGGGAGGTCTACTCAACATTCTGTAATAACATACACGGTAACAGGATCCGAAGATGAACAGACATATGTATGAATCATTGAGCAGATTCTGTAGAGCCAGACAATCACAACACTCTAATCAAATTTACTCCGATAAGAAATAGAAATTAAATTTAAATAACAAACATAAGTAAGGAGACATAAACTTCTGGGGGCTTGTCCCAGCACATTCAACTCTAATTTACAACCGAGGAACACCATGTCCAGGAAGACTCTGTTGCCCTAGTAACAAGAGCTGAGAACGTAATAATGCTGCCGCCTTGTGGCTGTTTCCCACAACAGCAGCTTTAAACCCAGTGCTAATGGTCGCTTAATAGTCACAAGGACTGCAGGGCTGTAAATGACACCTGCCCTCAAAAAATGCCCTGGGGTAGGGAATAGGCAAGAAAATTCAACACATGACAAATTTTTCAAGAAGTCAATATGAAGAGGGACGTTGTACTCACTCTGTAAAAAAAGGAAAAGGAAAAAAGGACATGCCTAAAGCTCAGTATAAGGAATTATTAGCCACATGCAAATCCAACCTCCAAAAAGGTTTCAGCTCACACCAGTCAAATGACCACCAGCCAGAAGTCTACAAACTATCAATGCTGAAGGGGTTTTAGAGAAATGTGTACCTTCTAGCTGCTGGTGGGATGTTACCGGGTAACAACACTAAGGAAAACTGAATGGAGCTGCTTTAAAAGGTAAAAATTGAGCTACCATATGATGCGGCAGGGCACCTTCTGTGCCTGTAACCTAAGACCACCAGAATCGGAAAGACAGAGGCAGACAAGTGTGCACTGCAGCAATATTTAAATAGCCAAGACATGGAAGCAAATAAAGGTCCATAAACAGATGAATGGACAAAGAAGAAGTGGTATATGTACAGAATGCAATATTAGCCACGAAAAAAAAGTAAAAGAATGGCATATGCAGCACCACTTAATCACACAACGTGAAGTAAGTCAGAATGCGAAAGAGAAATGTCCTATGATATCACTGATGTTATCTGAAAATTCATAAAAAGGAACATATTTCCATAGAGAAAGACAATCTCAGATTGAGAAGACAAACTTACGGTTAAGCCAAAGAAAAGGTGTGAGGAGTGGATAAATTAGGATATTGGGGTTAACAAACATATACTAATACATATAAAATATATAAACCCCAAACACCTATGGAATACCATGAGTGGTCTACTGAACACTCTGTAATAACCTTCATGGAAAAGGACACAAAGATCAATAGATATATGTTTATGTGTAAATGAACAAGATTCTTTACACCTAGAACAAAAGACATTTTTCAATCCAATTTGCTCTCATAAAAACTAAAACTTAAAGACACAAACAAGAATTAAGGAGGCTCAAACTTATGGGGGTTTGTCCGGGCACATTCCACTCTAATCTGCAACCTAAAAGCACAACTTGCAGCAAGGTTCTGTTTCCCTAGCAAGCAGAGTTGGCAACGTAGAAATGCTGCCACCCTAAGGCCGTTTCCTCAAACAGCACCTTTAAATCCACTGCTAATGGTCACTAAGATTCACAAGGACTGCAGGGCTGTAAATGACTCATGCCCTCAAAAAATGTCCTGGGGTAGGGAATGGACAAAAAAATCCAAACGCGCCAAATTTTTCAAGAAGGCAATTTGAAGTTGCAAGTTTAGCTCAATCGTAAAAAAAAATGAAAAGGACATTGATAAACACAAAACAACAGGAATTATTAGACGCATGCAAATCCATACTACACAAAGCTATCACCTCACACCAGTCACAATGACCATCAGCAAAAAGTCAACAAACAATAGATGTTGAAGAAGTTGTGGAGAATAGCGTAACCCCTCGGTCTAAGTGGGATGTAAACTGGTAACAGCCAATAACAGGAACAGAATGGCAGTCCGTTTCAAGGTAAAAATTGAGTTACCATATGATCCAGAAGGCCCACGATTGGGCCTGTCACCTGTGAAAGCCAGAATCAAAAAGACCCAGGATGGAAAATCGTGTATTGCAGCAGTATTTACAATAGCCAAGACATGGAAGCAACAAAAATGTCCATCATCAGATGAACGGGCGAAAAAGTGGTCCATGTACACAATGCAATATTAGACACAGAAAAGAATGAAACAATGCCGTTTGCAGCACCATAGATGAGGCCACAGATAATCACACAACTTGAAGTAAGTCAGAAAGCGAGAGACACATATCCTATGATGGCACGTATAGGTGTTATCTAAAAGTTGATAGGAATGAACCTATTTGCACAGAGAAGGACACTCACGTGTTCAGGAAACAAGCTTGTGGTTCACCAAAGGGAAAGGTGTGAGGAATGTACAACGGAGGATATTGGGTTTAACAGACATATGCTAATACTTATAAAATATATAATCATCAAAGACATACCGAATACCAAGAGAGGGCTACACAACATTCTGTAATAACCTATATGGAACGGGATCCAAACATGAAAAGATATATGTATCAATGAAAGGGATTCTGTACACCTAGGACAAACACAACATTGCAATCAAATTTGATCTGAGAAAAATGAAAATTAAATTAAGAATACCAACAACAAATAAGAAGACATAGTTTTTGGGGGTTTGTCCTGGCACATTCCACTTTACTTTACAACCTACAAACAGGACTTCCAGGAAGGCTCTGTTGCCCTAGAAACCAGAGTTGGGAATATAGAAATGCTGCCTCCTTGTGGCCGTGTCCTGCAACAGCATCTTTAAACCCAGAGCTAATGGTCATGTAATATTCACAATTACTACAGGGCTGTAAATGACACCTGCCCTCAAAAAATGTCCTGGTGCAGGTAATGGCCACAGGAATCCAGAACATGGCAAATTTTTCAAGGAAACAATTTGAAGAGGCAAGTTTCTCTGTTTTACTTACAAAAAACGAAAACAAAACGGACGTAGATAAAAGCTCAATATCGGGAATTATTAGACGCATGCAAATCCAAACTACAAAAAGGTATCACCACCCAACACTCAAAATGCCATCAGTAAAAAGTCTACAAACAATAAATGCTGAAGGGCCTTTAGAGATCCGTGTACCCTCTAGTTGCTGGTCGGATGTAAACTGGTAACAGCCAGTAGTGAGAACCGAATGGAGGTGCGTTGAAAGGTAAAAATGGAACTACCATATGATCTAGTAGGCCCACTGCTGGGCCTTACCCCGGAGAAGACCAGAATCCAAAAGACACAGGCTGGCAATCCTGCACTGCACCAATATTTAGCAGAGCCAAGACTTGGAAGTAACCAAAATGTCCATCTACAGATGAACGTAAAAAGAAGAAGTGGTCCATGTACACAATGCAATATTCGCTATGGAAAAGTATGCAACACTGCTCTTTGCAGCACCATAGATGAGCCTAGAGATAATCACAGAACATGAGGTAAGTCGGAAAGCAGACGACAAATAACCTGTGATATCACTCCTACGTGTTACCTAACAACTGACACATATGAACATATTTCCACAGAGAAAGACTCTCACAGACTTAGAAAACAAACTATGGTTATCTAAAGGGAAAGGTGGGAGGAATGGATACATTAAGATTAGGGTTACCATACGTATACAAATACATATCCAACACATGTATCAAAAAGACCGACCATATACCAAGGGAGGTCTACTGAACGCTCTGTAATAATTCACACAGGGGCTTGCCTGGTGGCACCGTGGTGAAGAATCCGCCTGCCAATGCAGGGGACACAGGTTCGATCCCTGGTTCGGGAAGATCCCACATGCTGCAGAGCAACTAAGCCCGTGCACCACCACTAATGAGCCAACGCTCTGGAGCCCATGAGCCATAACTACTGAGCCCATGCGCCACAACTACTGAAGACTGCACGCCTAGAGCCCGTGCTCCACAACAAGAGAAGCCACTGCAGTGAGAACCCTGTGCACCACAATGGAGAGGAGCCCTCACTCACCGCAACTAGAGAATGCCCACAGGCAGCAACGAAGATCCAACTCAGCCAAAAATAAATAAATAAATAAAATAAATTTATAAAAAAATAATAGTAATTTACATGGGAAGAGGATCTTTACATGAATAGATATATATATAATGTTCAATTGAACCTGATTGTGTACACGCAGTACAAACACTATTCTACTCATTACCCCAATTTAAAAAATGAAAACCACAAACAACAATTAATGAGACATAAAGTTATTGAGTATTTCCCCGGCACATTCCATTCTAATTTACAACCTAGGAACACAACTTTCAGGAAGGCCCTGCCGCCCTCGTAACTAGATTTGGGAATGGAGAAATGCTGCCGCCTTGTGACCGTTTCCCACAACGGCAGCTTTGAACACAGGGCCAACGGTCATTTAAGATTCACAGTAATTGTAGGGCTGTAAATGACACGTGTGCTCAAAAAAGGTCCTGGGGTAGGTAATGGCCAAAAAAGTTCACAACACGGAAAATGTTTCAAGAAAACAGTTTGAAGAGGTACGTCTTACTCACTCTGTTATTTCAAAAAAAGAAGAACATGGATAAAAGCTCAATATCAGGAATTATTGGTTGGATGCAAATCCAAACTACAAAAAGATTTCGCCACCCAATATTCAAAATGCCATCCGTAAAAAGTCTGCAAACAATGAATGCTGACGGGTTGGTGGAGAAATCCATACCCACTACGCAGTTGGTTGGATGTAAACTGATAAGAGCTAATCATGAGAACAGAATGGAGCTGCATTTAAAACGTAAACACTGAGCTACCATATGATGCGGCCGATCCCCTAATGGGCCTATACCCTTGGAAGACCAGAATCGGAAAGGCACAGGCAGGCAAACATGCACTGCAGCAATACTTACAATAGCCAAGACATGCAAGCAAACAAAATGTCCATCAACAGATAAATGGACAAAGAAGAAGTGGTATACGTACCGAATGGAATAGTAGCCTCGGAAGAAAAATGAACAATGCCGCTTTCAGGACTACAGATGAGCCTAGAAATAATCATCCTACGTTATGTAAATCAAAAGGGAATGACAAATATTCTATGATATCATTTATACATGTTATCCTAAGATTGCTACCAATGAACATATTTCCACAGAAAAAGACACACACAGACTTATGAAACAAACTAATGGTTAACCAAAATGAAAGCTGGGAAGATGGAAAAATTAGGATTATGGGGGTAGCATACATATACTTATGTATGTTAAATGTATATAAACATATAACATATAAACTACATGAAATATATTATCACCAATACATATAAAATATATAATGACAAAACACCTACCAAATACCAAGGGAGGTCTACTCAACATTCTGTAATAACATACACGGTAACAGGATCCGAAGATGAACAGACATATGTATGAATCATTGAGCAGATTCTGTAGAGCCAGACAATCACAACACTCTAATCAAATTTACTCCGATAAGGAATAGAAATTAAATTTAAATAACAAACATAAGTAAGGAGACATAAACTTCTGGGGGCTTGTCCCAGCACATTCAACTCTAATTTACAACCGAGGAACACCATGTCCAGGAAGACTCTGTTGCCCTAGTAACAAGAGCTGAGAACGTAATAATGCTGCCGCCTTGTGGCTGTTTCCCACAACAGCAGCTTTAAACCCAGTGCAAATGGTCGCTTAATAGTCACAAGGACTGCAGGGCTGTAAATGACACCTGCCCTCAAAAAATGCCCTGGGGTAGGGAATAGGCAAGAAAATTCAACACATGACAAATTTTTCAAGAAGTCAATATGAAGAGGGACGTTGTACTCACTCTGTAAAAAAAGGAAAAGGAAAAAAGGACATGCCTAAAGCTCAGTATAAGGAATTATTAGCCACATGCAAATCCAACCTCCAAAAAGGTTTCAGCTCACACCAGTCAAATGACCACCAGCCAGAAGTCTACAAACTATCAATGCTGAAGGGGTTTTAGAGAAATGTGTACCTTCTAGCTGCTGGTGGGATGTTACCGGGTAACAACACTAAGGAAAACTGAATGGAGCTGCTTTAAAAGGTAAAAATTGAGCTACCATATGATGCGGCAGGGCACCTTCTGTGCCTGTAACCTAAGACCACCAGAATCGGAAAGACAGAGGCAGACAAGTGTGCACTGCAGCAATATTTAAATAGCCAAGACATGGAAGCAAATAAAGGTCCATAAACAGATGAATGGACAAAGAAGAAGTGGTATATGTACAGAATGCAATATTAGCCACGAAAAAAAAGTAAAAGAATGGCATATGCAGCACCACTTAATCACACAACGTGAAGTAAGTCAGAATGCGAAAGAGAAATGTCCTATGATATCACTGATGTTATCTGAAAATTCATAAAAAGGAACATATTTCCATAGAGAAAGACAATCTCAGATTGAGAAGACAAACTTACGGTTAAGCCAAAGAAAAGGTGTGAGGAGTGGATAAATTAGGATATTGGGGTTAACAAACATATACTAATACATATAAAATATATAAACCCCAAACACCTATGGAATACCATGAGTGGTCTACTGAACACTCTGTAATAACCTTCATGGAAAAGGACACAAAGATCAATAGATATATGTTTATGTGTAAATGAACAAGATTCTTTACACCTAGAACAAAAGACATTTTTCAATCCAATTTGCTCTCATAAAAACTAAAACTTAAAGACACAAACAAGAATTAAGGAGGCTCAAACTTATGGGGGTTTGTCCGGGCACATTCCACTCTAATCTGCAACCTAAAAGCACAACTTGCAGCAAGGTTCTGTTTCCCTAGCAAGCAGAGTTGGCAACGTAGAAATGCTGCCACCCTAAGGCCGTTTCCTCAAACAGCACCTTTAAATCCACTGCTAATGGTCACTAAGATTCACAAGGACTGCAGGGCTGTAAATGACTCATGCCCTCAAAAAATGTCCTGGGGTAGGGAATGGACAAAAAAATCCAAACGCGCCAAATTTTTCAAGAAGGCAATTTGAAGTTGCAAGTTTAGCTCAATCGTAAAAAAAAATGAAAAGGACATTGATAAACACAAAACAACAGGAATTATTAGACGCATGCAAATCCAAACTACACAAAGCTATCACCTCACACCAGTCACAATGACCATCAGCAAAAAGTCAACAAACAATAGATGTTGAAGAAGTTGTGGAGAATAGCGTAACCCCTCGGTCTAAGTGGGATGTAAACTGGTAACAGCCAATAACAGGAACAGAATGGCAGTCCGTTTCAAGGTAAAAATTGAGTTACCATATGATCCAGAAGGCCCACGATTGGGCCTGTCACCTGCGAAAGCCAGAATCAAAAAGACCCAGGATGGAAAATCGTGTATTGCAGCAGTATTTACAATAGCCAAGACATGGAAGCAACAAAAATGTCCATCATCAGATGAACGGGCGAAAAAGTGGTCCATGTACACAATGCAATATTAGACACAGAAAAGAATGAAACAATGCCGTTTGCAGCACCATAGATGAGGCCACAGATAATCACACAACTTGAAGTAAGTCAGAAAGCGAGAGACACATATCCTATGATGGCACGTATAGGTGTTATCTAAAAGTTGATAGGAATGAACCTATTTCCACAGAGAAGGACACTCACGTGTTCAGGAAACAAGCTTGTGGTTCACCAAAGGGAAAGGTGTGAGGAATGTACAACGGAGGATATTGGGTTTAACAGACATATGCTAATACTTATAAAATATATAATCATCAAAGACATACCGAATACCAAGAGAGGGCTACACAACATTCTGTAATAACCTATATGGAACGGGATCCAAACATGAAAAGATATATGTATCAATGAAAGGGATTCTGTACACCTAGGACAAACACAACATTGCAATCAAATTTGATCTGAGAAAAATGAAAATTAAATTAAGAATACCAACAACAAATAAGAAGACATAGTTTTTGGGGGTTTGTCCTGGCACATTCCACTTTACTTTACAACCTACAAACAGGACTTCCAGGAAGGCTCTGTTGCCCTAGAAACCAGAGTTGGGAATATAGAAATGCTGCCTCCTTGTGGCCGTGTCCTGCAGCAGCATCTTTAAACCCAGAGCTAATGGTCATGTAATATTCACAATTACTACAGGGCTGTAAATGACACCTGCCCTCAAAAAATGTCCTGGTGCAGGTAATGGCCACAGGAATCCAGAACATGGCAAATTTTTCAAGGAAACAATTTGAAGAGGCAAGTTTCTCTGTTTTACTTACAAAAAACGAAAACAAAACGGACGTAGATAAAAGCTCAATATCGGGAATTATTAGACGCATGCAAATCCAAACTACAAAAAGGTATCACCACCCAACACTCAAAATGCCATCAGTAAAAAGTCTACAAACAATAAATGCTGAAGGGCCTTTAGAGATCCGTGTACCCTCTAGTTGCTGGTCGGATGTAAACTGGTAACAGCCAGTAGTGAGAACCGAATGGAGGTGCGTTGAAAGGTAAAAATGGAACTACCATATGATCTAGTAGGCCCACTGCTGGGCCTTACCCCGGAGAAGACCAGAATCCAAAAGACACAGGCTGGCAATCCTGCACTGCACCAATATTTAGCAGAGCCAAGACTTGGAAGTAACCAAAATGTCCATCTACAGATGAACGTAAAAAGAAGAAGTGGTCCATGTACACAATGCAATATTCGCTATGGAAAAGTATGCAACACTGCTCTTTGCAGCACCATAGATGAGCCTAGAGATAATCACAGAACATGAGGTAAGTCGGAAAGCAGACGACAAATAACCTGTGATATCACTCCTACGTGTTACCTAACAACTGACACATATGAACATATTTCCACAGAGAAAGACTCTCACAGACTTAGAAAACAAACTATGGTTATCTAAAGGGAAAGGTGGGAGGAATGGATACATTAAGATTAGGGTTACCATACGTATACAAATACATATCCAACACATGTATCAAAAAGACCGACCATATACCAAGGGAGGTCTACTGAACGCTCTGTAATAATTCACACAGGGGCTTGCCTGGTGGCACCGTGGTGAAGAATCCGCCTGCCAATGCAGGGGACACAGGTTCGATCCCTGGTTCGGGAAGATCCCACATGCTGCAGAGCAACTAAGCCCGTGCACCACCACTAATGAGCCAACGCTCTGGAGCCCATGAGCCATAACTACTGAGCCCATGCGCCACAACTACTGAAGACTGCACGCCTAGAGCCCGTGCTCCACAACAAGAGAAGCCACTGCAGTGAGAACCCTGTGCACCACAATGGAGAGGAGCCCTCACTCACCGCAACTAGAGAATGCCCACAGGCAGCAACGAAGATCCAACTCAGCCAAAAATAAATAAATAAATAAAATAAATTTATAAAAAAATAATAGTAATTTACATGGGAAGAGGATCTTTACATGAATAGATATATATATAATGTTCAATTGAACCTGATTGTGTACACGCAGTACAAACACTATTCTACTCATTACCCCAATTTAAAAAATGAAAACCACAAACAACAATTAATGAGACATAAAGTTATTGAGTATTTCCCCGGCACATTCCATTCTAATTTACAACCTAGGAACACAACTTTCAGGAAGGCCCTGCCGCCCTCGTAACTAGATTTGGGAATGGAGAAATGCTGCCGCCTTGTGACCGTTTCCCACAACGGCAGCTTTGAACACAGGGCCAACGGTCATTTAAGATTCACAGTAATTGTAGGGCTGTAAATGACACGTGTGCTCAAAAAAGGTCCTGGGGTAGGTAATGGCCAAAAAAGTTCACAACACGGAAAATGTTTCAAGAAAACAGTTTGAAGAGGTACGTCTTACTCACTCTGTTATTTCAAAAAAAGAAGAACATGGATAAAAGCTCAATATCAGGAATTATTGGTTGGATGCAAATCCAAACTACAAAAAGATTTCGCCACCCAATATTCAAAATGCCATCCGTAAAAAGTCTGCAAACAATGAATGCTGACGGGTTGGTGGAGAAATCCATACCCACTACGCAGTTGGTTGGATGTAAACTGGTAAGAGCTAATCATGAGAACAGAATGGAGCTGCATTTAAAACGTAAACACTGAGCTACCATATGATGCGGCCGATCCCCTAATGGGCCTATACCCTTGGAAGACCAGAATCGGAAAGGCACAGGCAGGCAAACATGCACTGCAGCAATACTTACAATAGCCAAGACATGCAAGCAAACAAAATGTCCATCAACAGATAAATGGACAAAGAAGAAGTGGTATACGTACCGAATGGAATAGTAGCCTCGGAAGAAAAATGAACAATGCCGCTTTCAGGACTACAGATGAGCCTAGAAATAATCATCCTACGTTATGTAAATCAAAAGGGAATGACAAATATTCTATGATATCATTTATACATGTTATCCTAAGATTGCTACCAATGAACATATTTCCACAGAAAAAGACACACACAGACTTATGAAACAAACTAATGGTTAACCAAAATGAAAGCTGGGAAGATGGAAAAATTAGGATTATGGGGGTAGCATACATATACTTATGTATGTTAAATGTATATAAACATATAACATATAAACTACATGAAATATATTATCACCAATACATATAAAATATATAATGACAAAACACCTACCAAATACCAAGGGAGGTCTACTCAACATTCTGTAATAACATACACGGTAACAGGATCCGAAGATGAACAGACATATGTATGAATCATTGAGCAGATTCTGTAGAGCCAGACAATCACAACACTCTAATCAAATTTACTCCGATAAGGAATAGAAATTAAATTTAAATAACAAACATAAGTAAGGAGACATAAACTTCTGGGGGCTTGTCCCAGCACATTCAACTCTAATTTACAACCGAGGAACACCATGTCCAGGAAGACTCTGTTGCCCTAGTAACAAGAGCTGAGAACGTAATAATGCTGCCGCCTTGTGGCTGTTTCCCACAACAGCAGCTTTAAACCCAGTGCAAATGGTCGCTTAATAGTCACAAGGACTGCAGGGCTGTAAATGACACCTGCCCTCAAAAAATGCCCTGGGGTAGGGAATAGGCAAGAAAATTCAACACATGACAAATTTTTCAAGAAGTCAATATGAAGAGGGACGTTGTACTCACTCTGTAAAAAAAGGAAAAGGAAAAAAGGACATGCCTAAAGCTCAGTATAAGGAATTATTAGCCACATGCAAATCCAACCTCCAAAAAGGTTTCAGCTCACACCAGTCAAATGACCACCAGCCAGAAGTCTACAAACTATCAATGCTGAAGGGGTTTTAGAGAAATGTGTACCTTCTAGCTGCTGGTGGGATGTTACCGGGTAACAACACTAAGGAAAACTGAATGGAGCTGCTTTAAAAGGTAAAAATTGAGCTACCATATGATGCGGCAGGGCACCTTCTGTGCCTGTAACCTAAGACCACCAGAATCGGAAAGACAGAGGCAGACAAGTGTGCACTGCAGCAATATTTAAATAGCCAAGACATGGAAGCAAATAAAGGTCCATAAACAGATGAATGGACAAAGAAGAAGTGGTATATGTACAGAATGCAATATTAGCCACGAAAAAAAAGTAAAAGAATGGCATATGCAGCACCACTTAATCACACAACGTGAAGTAAGTCAGAATGCGAAAGAGAAATGTCCTATGATATCACTGATGTTATCTGAAAATTCATAAAAAGGAACATATTTCCATAGAGAAAGACAATCTCAGATTGAGAAGACAAACTTACGGTTAAGCCAAAGAAAAGGTGTGAGGAGTGGATAAATTAGGATATTGGGGTTAACAAACATATACTAATACATATAAAATATATAAACCCCAAACACCTATGGAATACCATGAGTGGTCTACTGAACACTCTGTAATAACCTTCATGGAAAAGGACACAAAGATCAATAGATATATGTTTATGTGTAAATGAACAAGATTCTTTACACCTAGAACAAAAGACATTTTTCAATCCAATTTGCTCTCATAAAAACTAAAACTTAAAGACACAAACAAGAATTAAGGAGGCTCAAACTTATGGGGGTTTGTCCGGGCACATTCCACTCTAATCTGCAACCTAAAAGCACAACTTGCAGCAAGGTTCTGTTTCCCTAGCAAGCAGAGTTGGCAACGTAGAAATGCTGCCACCCTAAGGCCGTTTCCTCAAACAGCACCTTTAAATCCACTGCTAATGGTCACTAAGATTCACAAGGACTGCAGGGCTGTAAATGACTCATGCCCTCAAAAAATGTCCTGGGGTAGGGAATGGACAAAAAAATCCAAACGCGCCAAATTTTTCAAGAAGGCAATTTGAAGTTGCAAGTTTAGCTCAATCGTAAAAAAAAATGAAAAGGACATTGATAAACACAAAACAACAGGAATTATTAGACGCATGCAAATCCAAACTACACAAAGCTATCACCTCACACCAGTCACAATGACCATCAGCAAAAAGTCAACAAACAATAGATGTTGAAGAAGTTGTGGAGAATAGCGTAACCCCTCGGTCTAAGTGGGATGTAAACTGGTAACAGCCAATAACAGGAACAGAATGGCAGTCCGTTTCAAGGTAAAAATTGAGTTACCATATGATCCAGAAGGCCCACGATTGGGCCTGTCACCTGCGAAAGCCAGAATCAAAAAGACCCAGGATGGAAAATCGTGTATTGCAGCAGTATTTACAATAGCCAAGACATGGAAGCAACAAAAATGTCCATCATCAGATGAACGGGCGAAAAAGTGGTCCATGTACACAATGCAATATTAGACACAGAAAAGAATGAAACAATGCCGTTTGCAGCACCATAGATGAGGCCACAGATAATCACACAACTTGAAGTAAGTCAGAAAGCGAGAGACACATATCCTATGATGGCACGTATAGGTGTTATCTAAAAGTTGATAGGAATGAACCTATTTCCACAGAGAAGGACACTCACGTGTTCAGGAAACAAGCTTGTGGTTCACCAAAGGGAAAGGTGTGAGGAATGTACAACGGAGGATATTGGGTTTAACAGACATATGCTAATACTTATAAAATATATAATCATCAAAGACATACCGAATACCAAGAGAGGGCTACACAACATTCTGTAATAACCTATATGGAACGGGATCCAAACATGAAAAGATATATGTATCAATGAAAGGGATTCTGTACACCTAGGACAAACACAACATTGCAATCAAATTTGATCTGAGAAAAATGAAAATTAAATTAAGAATACCAACAACAAATAAGAAGACATAGTTTTTGGGGGTTTGTCCTGGCACATTCCACTTTACTTTACAACCTACAAACAGGACTTCCAGGAAGGCTCTGTTGCCCTAGAAACCAGAGTTGGGAATATAGAAATGCTGCCTCCTTGTGGCCGTGTCCTGCAGCAGCATCTTTAAACCCAGAGCTAATGGTCATGTAATATTCACAATTACTACAGGGCTGTAAATGACACCTGCCCTCAAAAAATGTCCTGGTGCAGGTAATGGCCACAGGAATCCAGAACATGGCAAATTTTTCAAGGAAACAATTTGAAGAGGCAAGTTTCTCTGTTTTACTTACAAAAAACGAAAACAAAACGGACGTAGATAAAAGCTCAATATCGGGAATTATTAGACGCATGCAAATCCAAACTACAAAAAGGTATCACCACCCAACACTCAAAATGCCATCAGTAAAAAGTCTACAAACAATAAATGCTGAAGGGCCTTTAGAGATCCGTGTACCCTCTAGTTGCTGGTCGGATGTAAACTGGTAACAGCCAGTAGTGAGAACCGAATGGAGGTGCGTTGAAAGGTAAAAATGGAACGACCATATGATCTAGTAGGCCCACTGCTGGGCCTTACCCCGGAGAAGACCAGAATCCAAAAGACACAGGCTGGCAATCCTGCACTGCACCAATATTTAGCAGAGCCAAGACTTGGAAGTAACCAAAATGTCCATCTACAGATGAACGTAAAAAGAAGAAGTGGTCCATGTACACAATGCAATATTCGCTATGGAAAAGTATGCAACACTGCTCTTTGCAGCACCATAGATGAGCCTAGAGATAATCACAGAACATGAGGTAAGTCGGAAAGCAGACGACAAATAACCTGTGATATCACTCCTACGTGTTACCTAACAACTGACACATATGAACATATTTCCACAGAGAAAGACTCTCACAGACTTAGAAAACAAACTATGGTTATCTAAAGGGAAAGGTGGGAGGAATGGATACATTAAGATTAGGGTTACCATACGTATACAAATACATATCCAACACATGTATCAAAAAGACCGACCATATACCAAGGGAGGTCTACTGAACGCTCTGTAATAATTCACACAGGGGCTTGCCTGGTGGCACCGTGGTGAAGAATCCGCCTGCCAATGCAGGGGACACAGGTTCGATCCCTGGTTCGGGAAGATCCCACATGCTGCAGAGCAACTAAGCCCGTGCACCACCACTAATGAGCCAACGCTCTGGAGCCCATGAGCCATAACTACTGAGCCCATGCGCCACAACTACTGAAGACTGCACGCCTAGAGCCCGTGCTCCACAACAAGAGAAGCCACTGCAGTGAGAACCCTGTGCACCACAATGGAGAGGAGCCCTCACTCACCGCAACTAGAGAATGCCCACAGGCAGCAACGAAGATCCAACTCAGCCAAAAATAAATAAATAAATAAAATAAATTTATAAAAAAATAATAGTAATTTACATGGGAAGAGGATCTTTACATGAATAGATATATATATAATGTTCAATTGAACCTGATTGTGTACACGCAGTACAAACACTATTCTACTCATTACCCCAATTTAAAAAATGAAAACCACAAACAACAATTAATGAGACATAAAGTTATTGAGTATTTCCCCGGCACATTCCATTCTAATTTACAACCTAGGAACACAACTTTCAGGAAGGCCCTGCCGCCCTCGTAACTAGATTTGGGAATGGAGAAATGCTGCCGCCTTGTGACCGTTTCCCACAACGGCAGCTTTGAACACAGGGCCAACGGTCATTTAAGATTCACAGTAATTGTAGGGCTGTAAATGACACGTGTGCTCAAAAAAGGTCCTGGGGTAGGTAATGGCCAAAAAAGTTCACAACACGGAAAATGTTTCAAGAAAACAGTTTGAAGAGGTACGTCTTACTCACTCTGTTATTTCAAAAAAAGAAGAACATGGATAAAAGCTCAATATCAGGAATTATTGGTTGGATGCAAATCCAAACTACAAAAAGATTTCGCCACCCAATATTCAAAATGCCATCCGTAAAAAGTCTGCAAACAATGAATGCTGACGGGTTGGTGGAGAAATCCATACCCACTACGCAGTTGGTTGGATGTAAACTGGTAAGAGCTAATCATGAGAACAGAATGGAGCTGCATTTAAAACGTAAACACTGAGCTACCATATGATGCGGCCGATCCCCTAATGGGCCTATACCCTTGGAAGACCAGAATCGGAAAGGCACAGGCAGGCAAACATGCACTGCAGCAATACTTACAATAGCCAAGACATGCAAGCAAACAAAATGTCCATCAACAGATAAATGGACAAAGAAGAAGTGGTATACGTACCGAATGGAATAGTAGCCTCGGAAGAAAAATGAACAATGCCGCTTTCAGGACTACAGATGAGCCTAGAAATAATCATCCTACGTTATGTAAATCAAAAGGGAATGACAAATATTCTATGATATCATTTATACATGTTATCCTAAGATTGCTACCAATGAACATATTTCCACAGAAAAAGACACACACAGACTTATGAAACAAACTAATGGTTAACCAAAATGAAAGCTGGGAGGATGGAAAAATTAGGATTATGGGGGTAGCATACATATACTTATGTATGTTAAATGTATATAAACATATAACATATAAACTACATGAAATATATTATCACCAATACATATAAAATATATAATGACAAAACACCTACCAAATACCAAGGGAGGTCTACTCAACATTCTGTAATAACATACACGGTAACAGGATCCGAAGATGAACAGACATATGTATGAATCATTGAGCAGATTCTGTAGAGCCAGACAATCACAACACTCTAATCAAATTTACTCCGATAAGAAATAGAAATTAAATTTAAATAACAAACATAAGTAAGGAGACATAAACTTCTGGGGGCTTGTCCCAGCACATTCAACTCTAATTTACAACCGAGGAACACCATGTCCAGGAAGACTCTGTTGCCCTAGTAACAAGAGCTGAGAACGTAATAATGCTGCCGCCTTGTGGCTGTTTCCCACAACAGCAGCTTTAAACCCAGTGCTAATGGTCGCTTAATAGTCACAAGGACTGCAGGGCTGTAAATGACACCTGCCCTCAAAAAATGCCCTGGGGTAGGGAATAGGCAAGAAAATTCAACACATGACAAATTTTTCAAGAAGTCAATATGAAGAGGGACGTTGTACTCACTCTGTAAAAAAAGGAAAAGGAAAAAAGGACATGCCTAAAGCTCAGTATAAGGAATTATTAGCCACATGCAAATCCAACCTCCAAAAAGGTTTCAGCTCACACCAGTCAAATGACCACCAGCCAGAAGTCTACAAACTATCAATGCTGAAGGGGTTTTAGAGAAATGTGTACCTTCTAGCTGCTGGTGGGATGTTACCGGGTAACAACACTAAGGAAAACTGAATGGAGCTGCTTTAAAAGGTAAAAATTGAGCTACCATATGATGCGGCAGGGCACCTTCTGTGCCTGTAACCTAAGACCACCAGAATCGGAAAGACAGAGGCAGACAAGTGTGCACTGCAGCAATATTTAAATAGCCAAGACATGGAAGCAAATAAAGGTCCATAAACAGATGAATGGACAAAGAAGAAGTGGTATATGTACAGAATGCAATATTAGCCACGAAAAAAAAGTAAAAGAATGGCATATGCAGCACCACTTAATCACACAACGTGAAGTAAGTCAGAATGCGAAAGAGAAATGTCCTATGATATCACTGATGTTATCTGAAAATTCATAAAAAGGAACATATTTCCATAGAGAAAGACAATCTCAGATTGAGAAGACAAACTTACGGTTAAGCCAAAGAAAAGGTGTGAGGAGTGGATAAATTAGGATATTGGGGTTAACAAACATATACTAATACATATAAAATATATAAACCCCAAACACCTATGGAATACCATGAGTGGTCTACTGAACACTCTGTAATAACCTTCATGGAAAAGGACACAAAGATCAATAGATATATGTTTATGTGTAAATGAACAAGATTCTTTACACCTAGAACAAAAGACATTTTTCAATCCAATTTGCTCTCATAAAAACTAAAACTTAAAGACACAAACAAGAATTAAGGAGGCTCAAACTTATGGGGGTTTGTCCGGGCACATTCCACTCTAATCTGCAACCTAAAAGCACAACTTGCAGCAAGGTTCTGTTTCCCTAGCAAGCAGAGTTGGCAACGTAGAAATGCTGCCACCCTAAGGCCGTTTCCTCAAACAGCACCTTTAAATCCACTGCTAATGGTCACTAAGATTCACAAGGACTGCAGGGCTGTAAATGACTCATGCCCTCAAAAAATGTCCTGGGGTAGGGAATGGACAAAAAAATCCAAACGCGCCAAATTTTTCAAGAAGGCAATTTGAAGTTGCAAGTTTAGCTCAATCGTAAAAAAAAATGAAAAGGACATTGATAAACACAAAACAACAGGAATTATTAGACGCATGCAAATCCAAACTACACAAAGCTATCACCTCACACCAGTCACAATGACCATCAGCAAAAAGTCAACAAACAATAGATGTTGAAGAAGTTGTGGAGAATAGCGTAACCCCTCGGTCTAAGTGGGATGTAAACTGGTAACAGCCAATAACAGGAACAGAATGGCAGTCCGTTTCAAGGTAAAAATTGAGTTACCATATGATCCAGAAGGCCCACGATTGGGCCTGTCACCTGCGAAAGCCAGAATCAAAAAGACCCAGGATGGAAAATCGTGTATTGCAGCAATATTTACAATAGCCAAGACATGGAAGCAACAAAAATGTCCATCATCAGATGAACGGGCGAAAAAGTGGTCCATGTACACAATGCAATATTAGACACAGAAAAGAATGAAACAATGCCGTTTGCAGCACCATAGATGAGGCCACAGATAATCACACAACTTGAAGTAAGTCAGAAAGCGAGAGACACATATCCTATGATGGCACGTATAGGTGTTATCTAAAAGTTGATAGGAATGAACCTATTTCCACAGAGAAGGACACTCACGTGTTCAGGAAACAAGCTTGTGGTTCACCAAAGGGAAAGGTGTGAGGAATGTACAACGGAGGATATTGGGTTTAACAGACATATGCTAATACTTATAAAATATATAATCATCAAAGACATACCGAATACCAAGAGAGGGCTACACAACATTCTGTAATAACCTATATGGAACGGGATCCAAACATGAAAAGATATATGTATCAATGAAAGGGATTCTGTACACCTAGGACAAACACAACATTGCAATCAAATTTGATCTGAGAAAAATGAAAATTAAATTAAGAATACCAACAACAAATAAGAAGACATAGTTTTTGGGGGTTTGTCCTGGCACATTCCACTTTACTTTACAACCTACAAACAGGACTTCCAGGAAGGCTCTGTTGCCCTAGAAACCAGAGTTGGGAATATAGAAATGCTGCCTCCTTGTGGCCGTGTCCTGCAGCAGCATCTTTAAACCCAGAGCTAATGGTCATGTAATATTCACAATTACTACAGGGCTGTAAATGACACCTGCCCTCAAAAAATGTCCTGGTGCAGGTAATGGCCACAGGAATCCAGAACATGGCAAATTTTTCAAGGAAACAATTTGAAGAGGCAAGTTTCTCTGTTTTACTTACAAAAAACGAAAACAAAACGGACGTAGATAAAAGCTCAATATCGGGAATTATTAGACGCATGCAAATCCAAACTACAAAAAGGTATCACCACCCAACACTCAAAATGCCATCAGTAAAAAGTCTACAAACAATAAATGCTGAAGGGCCTTTAGAGATCCGTGTACCCTCTAGTTGCTGGTCGGATGTAAACTGGTAACAGCCAGTAGTGAGAACCGAATGGAGGTGCGTTGAAAGGTAAAAATGGAACTACCATATGATCTAGTAGGCCCACTGCTGGGCCTTACCCCGGAGAAGACCAGAATCCAAAAGACACAGGCTGGCAATCCTGCACTGCACCAATATTTAGCAGAGCCAAGACTTGGAAGTAACCAAAATGTCCATCTACAGATGAACGTAAAAAGAAGAAGTGGTCCATGTACACAATGCAATATTCGCTATGGAAAAGTATGCAACACTGCTCTTTGCAGCACCATAGATGAGCCTAGAGATAATCACAGAACATGAGGTAAGTCGGAAAGCAGACGACAAATAACCTGTGATATCACTCCTACGTGTTACCTAACAACTGACACATATGAACATATTTCCACAGAGAAAGACTCTCACAGACTTAGAAAACAAACTATGGTTATCTAAAGGGAAAGGTGGGAGGAATGGATACATTAAGATTAGGGTTACCATACGTATACAAATACATATCCAACACATGTATCAAAAAGACCGACCATATACCAAGGGAGGTCTACTGAACGCTCTGTAATAATTCACACAGGGGCTTGCCTGGTGGCACCGTGGTGAAGAATCCGCCTGCCAATGCAGGGGACACAGGTTCGATCCCTGGTTCGGGAAGATCCCACATGCTGCAGAGCAACTAAGCCCGTGCACCACCACTAATGAGCCAACGCTCTGGAGCCCATGAGCCATAACTACTGAGCCCATGCGCCACAACTACTGAAGACTGCACGCCTAGAGCCCGTGCTCCACAACAAGAGAAGCCACTGCAGTGAGAACCCTGTGCACCACAATGGAGAGGAGCCCTCACTCACCGCAACTAGAGAATGCCCACAGGCAGCAACGAAGATCCAACTCAGCCAAAAATAAATAAATAAATAAAATAAATTTATAAAAAAATAATAGTAATTTACATGGGAAGAGGATCTTTACATGAATAGATATATATATAATGTTCAATTGAACCTGATTGTGTACACGCAGTACAAACACTATTCTACTCATTACCCCAATTTAAAAAATGAAAACCACAAACAACAATTAATGAGACATAAAGTTATTGAGTATTTCCCCGGCACATTCCATTCTAATTTACAACCTAGGAACACAACTTTCAGGAAGGCCCTGCCGCCCTCGTAACTAGATTTGGGAATGGAGAAATGCTGCCGCCTTGTGACCGTTTCCCACAACGGCAGCTTTGAACACAGGGCCAACGGTCATTTAAGATTCACAGTAATTGTAGGGCTGTAAATGACACGTGTGCTCAAAAAAGGTCCTGGGGTAGGTAATGGCCAAAAAAGTTCACAACACGGAAAATGTTTCAAGAAAACAGTTTGAAGAGGTACGTCTTACTCACTCTGTTATTTCAAAAAAAGAAGAACATGGATAAAAGCTCAATATCAGGAATTATTGGTTGGATGCAAATCCAAACTACAAAAAGATTTCGCCACCCAATATTCAAAATGCCATCCGTAAAGAGTCTGCAAACAATGAATGCTGACGGGTTGGTGGAGAAATCCATACCCACTACGCAGTTGGTTGGATGTAAACTGGTAAGAGCTAATCATGAGAACAGAATGGAGCTGCATTTAAAACGTAAACACTGAGCTACCATATGATGCGGCCGATCCCCTAATGGGCCTATACCCTTGGAAGACCAGAATCGGAAAGGCACAGGCAGGCAAACATGCACTGCAGCAATACTTACAATAGCCAAGACATGCAAGCAAACAAAATGTCCATCAACAGATAAATGGACAAAGAAGAAGTGGTATACGTACCGAATGGAATAGTAGCCTCGGAAGAAAAATGAACAATGCCGCTTTCAGGACTACAGATGAGCCTAGAAATAATCATCCTACGTTATGTAAATCAAAAGGGAATGACAAATATTCTATGATATCATTTATACATGTTATCCTAAGATTGCTACCAATGAACATATTTCCACAGAAAAAGACACACACAGACTTATGAAACAAACTAATGGTTAACCAAAATGAAAGCTGCGAGGATGGAAAAATTAGGATTATGGGGGTAGCATACATATACTTATGTATGTTAAATGTATATAAACATATAACATATAAACTACATGAAATATATTATCACCAATACATATAAAATATATAATGACAAAACACCTACCAAATACCAAGGGAGGTCTACTCAACATTCTGTAATAACATACACGGTAACAGGATCCGAAGATGAACAGACATATGTATGAATCATTGAGCAGATTCTGTAGAGCCAGACAATCACAACACTCTAATCAAATTTACTCCGATAAGAAATAGAAATTAAATTTAAATAACAAACATAAGTAAGGAGACATAAACTTCTGGGGGCTTGTCCCAGCACATTCAACTCTAATTTACAACCGAGGAACACCATGTCCAGGAAGACTCTGTTGCCCTAGTAACAAGAGCTGAGAACGTAATAATGCTGCCGCCTTGTGGCTGTTTCCCACAACAGCAGCTTTAAACCCAGTGCTAATGGTCGCTTAATAGTCACAAGGACTGCAGGGCTGTAAATGACACCTGCCCTCAAAAAATGCCCTGGGGTAGGGAATAGGCAAGAAAATTCAACACATGACAAATTTTTCAAGAAGTCAATATGAAGAGGGACGTTGTACTCACTCTGTAAAAAAAGGAAAAGGAAAACAGGACATGCCTAAAGCTCAGTATAAGGAATTATTAGCCACATGCAAATCCAACCTCCAAAAAGGTTTCAGCTCACACCAGTCAAATGACCACCAGCCAGAAGTCTACAAACTATCAATGCTGAAGGGGTTTTAGAGAAATGTGTACCTTCTAGCTGCTGGTGGGATGTTACCGGGTAACAACACTAAGGAAAACTGAATGGAGCTGCTTTAAAAGGTAAAAATTGAGCTACCATATGATGCGGCAGGGCACCTTCTGTGCCTGTAACCTAAGACCACCAGAATCGGAAAGACAGAGGCAGACAAGTGTGCACTGCAGCAATATTTAAATAGCCAAGACATGGAAGCAAATAAAGGTCCATAAACAGATGAATGGACAAAGAAGAAGTGGTATATGTACAGAATGCAATATTAGCCACGAAAAAAAAGTAAAAGAATGGCATATGCAGCACCACTTAATCACACAACGTGAAGTAAGTCAGAATGCGAAAGAGAAATGTCCTATGATATCACTGATGTTATCTGAAAATTCATAAAAAGGAACATATTTCCATAGAGAAAGACAATCTCAGATTGAGAAGACAAACTTACGGTTAAGCCAAAGAAAAGGTGTGAGGAGTGGATAAATTAGGATATTGGGGTTAACAAACATATACTAATACATATAAAATATATAAACCCCAAACACCTATGGAATACCATGAGTGGTCTACTGAACACTCTGTAATAACCTTCATGGAAAAGGACACAAAGATCAATAGATATATGTTTATGTGTAAATGAACAAGATTCTTTACACCTAGAACAAAAGACATTTTTCAATCCAATTTGCTCTGATAAAAACTAAAACTTAAAGACACAAACAAGAATTAAGGAGGCTCAAACTTATGGGGGTTTGTCCGGGCACATTCCACTCTAATCTGCAACCTAAAAGCACAACTTGCAGCAAGGTTCTGTTTCCCTAGCAAGCAGAGTTGGCAACGTAGAAATGCTGCCACCCTAAGGCCGTTTCCTCAAACAGCACCTTTAAATCCACTGCTAATGGTCACTAAGATTCACAAGGACTGCAGGGCTGTAAATGACTCATGCCCTCAAAAAATGTCCTGGGGTAGGGAATGGACAAAAAAATCCAAACGCGCCAAATTTTTCAAGAAGGCAATTTGAAGTTGCAAGTTTAGCTCAATCGTAAAAAAAAATGAAAAGGACATTGATAAACACAAAACAACAGGAATTATTAGACGCATGCAAATCCATACTACACAAAGCTATCACCTCACACCAGTCACAATGACCATCAGCAAAAAGTCAACAAACAATAGATGTTGAAGAAGTTGTGGAGAATAGCGTAACCCCTCGGTCTAAGTGGGATGTAAACTGGTAACAGCCAATAACAGGAACAGAATGGCAGTGCGTTTCAAGGTAAAAATTGAGTTACCATATGATCCAGAAGGCCCACGATTGGGCCTGTCACCTGCGAAAGCCAGAATCAAAAAGACCCAGGATGGAAAATCTTGTATTGCAGCAGTATTTACAATAGCCAAGACATGGAAGCAACAAAAATGTCCATCATCAGATGAACGGGCGAAAAAGTGGTCCATGTACACAATGCAATATTAGACACAGAAAAGAATGAAACAATGCCGTTTGCAGCACCATAGATGAGGCCACAGATAATCACACAACTTGAAGTAAGTCAGAAAGCGAGAGACACATATCCTATGATGGCACGTATAGGTGTTATCTAAAAGTTGATAGGAATGAACCTATTTGCACAGAGAAGGACACTCACGTGTTCAGGAAACAAGCTTGTGGTTCACCAAAGGGAAAGGTGTGAGGAATGTACAACGGAGGATATTGGGTTTAACAGACATATGCTAATACTTATAAAATATATAATCATCAAAGACATACCGAATACCAAGAGAGGGCTACACAACATTCTGTAATAACCTATATGGAACGGGATCCAAACATGAAAAGATATATGTATCAATGAAAGGGATTCTGTACACCTAGGACAAACACAACATTGCAATCAAATTTGATCTGAGAAAAATGAAAATTAAATTAAGAATACCAACAACAAATAAGAAGACATAGTTTTTGGGGGTTTGTCCTGGCACATTCCACTTTACTTTACAACCTACAAACAGGACTTCCAGGAAGGCTCTGTTGCCCTAGAAACCAGAGTTGGGAATATAGAAATGCTGCCTCCTTGTGGCCGTGTCCTGCAACAGCATCTTTAAACCCAGAGCTAATGCTCATGTAATATTCACAATTACTACAGGGCTGTAAATGACACCTGCCCTCAAAAAATGTCCTGGTGCAGGTAATGGCCACAGGAATCCAGAACATGGCAAATTTTTCAAGGAAACAATTTGAAGAGGCAAGTTTCTCTGTTTTACTTACAAAAAACGAAAACAAAACGGACGTAGATAAAAGCTCAATATCGGGAATTATTAGACGCATGCAAATCCAAACTACAAAAAGGTATCACCACCCAACACTCAAAATGCCATCAGTAAAAAGTCTACAAACAATAAATGCTGAAGGGCCTTTAGAGATCCGTGTACCCTCTAGTTGCTGGTCGGATGTAAACTGGTAACAGCCAGTAGTGAGAACCGAATGGAGGTGCGTTGAAAGGTAAAAATGGAACTACCATATGATCTAGTAGGCCCACTCTTGGGCCTTACCCCGGAGAAGACCAGAATCCAAAAGACACAGGCTGGCAATCCTGCACTGCACCAATATTTAGCAGAGCCAAGACTTGGAAGTAACCAAAATGTCCATCTACAGATGAATGTAAAAAGAAGAAGTGGTCCATGTACACAATGCAATATTCGCTATGGAAAAGTATGCAACACTGCTCTTTGCAGCACCATAGATGAGCCTAGAGATAATCACAGAACATGAGGTAAGTCGGAAAGCAGACGACAAATAACCTGTGATATCACTCCTACGTGTTACCTAACAACTGACACATATGAACATATTTCCACAGAGAAAGACTCTCACAGACTCAGAAAACAAACTATGGTTATCTAAAGGGAAAGGTGGGAGGAATGGATACATTAAGATTAGGGTTACCATACGTATACAAATACATATCCAACACATGTATCAAAAAGACCGACCATATACCAAGGGAGGTCTACTGAACGCTCTGTAATAATTCACACAGGGGCTTGCCTGGTGGCACCGTGGTGAAGAATCCGCCTGCCAATGCAGGGGACACAGGTTCGATCCCTGGTTCGGGAAGATCCCACAAGCTGCAGAGCAACTAAGCCCGTGCACCACCACTAATGAGCCAACGCTCTGGAGCCCATGAGCCATAACTACTGAGCCCATGCGCCACAACTACTGAAGACTGCACGCCTAGAGCCCGTGCTCCACAACAAGAGAAGCCACTGCAGTGAGAACCCTGTGCACCACAATGGAGAGGAGCCCTCACTCACCGCAACTAGAGAATGCCCACAGGCAGCAACGAAGATCCAACTCAGCCAAAAATAAATAAATAAATAAAATAAATTTATAAAAAAATAATAGTAATTTACATGGGAAGAGGATCTTTACATGAATAGATATATATATAATGTTCAATTGAACCTGATTGTGTACACGCAGTACAAACACTATTCTACTCATTACCCCAATTTAAAAAATGAAAACCACAAACAACAATTAATGAGACATAAAGTTATTGAGTATTTCCCCGGCACATTCCATTCTAATTTACAACCTAGGAACACAACTTTCAGGAAGGCCCTGCCGCCCTCGTAACTAGATTTGGGAATGGAGAAATGCTGCCGCCTTGTGACCGTTTCCCACAACGGCAGCTTTGAACACAGGGCCAACGGTCATTTAAGATTCACAGTAATTGTAGGGCTGTAAATGACACGTGTGCTCAAAAAAGGTCCTGGGGTAGGTAATGGCCAAAAAAGTTCACAACACGGAAAATGTTTCAAGAAAACAGTTTGAAGAGGTACGTCTTACTCACTCTGTTATTTCAAAAAAAGAAGAACATGGATAAAAGCTCAACATCAGGAATTATTGGTTGGATGCAAATCCAAACTACAAAAAGATTTCGCCACCCAATATTCAAAATGCCATCCGTAAAAAGTCTGCAAACAATGAATGCTGACGGGTTGGTGGAGAAATCCATACCCACTACGCAGTTGGTTGGATGTAAACTGGTAAGAGCTAATCATGAGAACAGAATGGAGCTGCATTTAAAACGTAAACACTGAGCTACCATATGATGCGGCCGATCCCCTAATGGGCCTATACCCTTGGAAGACCAGAATCGGAAAGGCACAGGCAGGCAAACATGCACTGCAGCAATACTTACAATAGCCAAGACATGCAAGCAAACAAAATGTCCATCAACAGATAAATGGACAAAGAAGAAGTGGTATACGTACCGAATGGAATAGTAGCCTCGGAAGAAAAATGAACAATGCCGCTTTCAGGACTACAGATGAGCCTAGAAATAAGCATCCTACGTTATGTAAATCAAAAGGGAATGACAAATATTCTATGATATCATTTATACATGTTATCCTAAGATTGCTACCAATGAACATATTTCCACAGAAAAAGACACACACAGACTTATGAAACAAACTAATGGTTAACCAAAATGAAAGCTGGGAGGATGGAAAAATTAGGATTATGGGGGTAGCATACATATACTTATGTATGTTAAATGTATATAAACATATAACATATAAACTACATGAAATATATTATCACCAATACATATAAAATATATAATGACAAAACACCTACCAAATACCAAGGGAGGTCTACTCAACATTCTGTAATAACATACACGGTAACAGGATCCGAAGATGAACAGACATATGTATGAATCATTGAGCAGATTCTGTAGAGCCAGACAATCACAACACTCTAATCAAATTTACTCCGATAAGAAATAGAAATTAAATTTAAATAACAAACATAAGTAAGGAGACATAAACTTCTGGGGGCTTGTCCCAGCACATTCAACTCTAATTTACAACCGAGGAACACCATGTCCAGGAAGACTCTGTTGCCCTAGTAACAAGAGCTGAGAACGTAATAATGCTGCCGCCTTGTGGCTGTTTCCCACAACAGCAGCTTTAAACCCAGTGCTAATGGTCGCTTAATAGTCACAAGGACTGCAGGGCTGTAAATGACACCTGCCCTCAAAAAATGCCCTGGGGTAGGGAATAGGCAAGAAAATTCAACACATGACAAATTTTTCAAGAAGTCAATATGAAGAGGGACGTTGTACTCACTCTGTAAAAAAAGGAAAAGGAAAAAAGGACATGCCTAAAGCTCAGTATAAGGAATTATTAGCCACATGCAAATCCAACCTCCAAAAAGGTTTCAGCTCACACCAGTCAAATGACCACCAGCCAGAAGTCTACAAACTATCAATGCTGAAGGGGTTTTAGAGAAATGTGTACCTTCTAGCTGCTGGTGGGATGTTACCGGGTAACAACACTAAGGAAAACTGAACGGAGCTGCTTTAAAAGGTAAAAATTGAGCTACCATATGATGCGGCAGGGCACCTTCTGTGCCTGTAACCTAAGACCACCAGAATCGGAAAGACAGAGGCAGACAAGTGTGCACTGCAGCAATATTTAAATAGCCAAGACATGGAAGCAAATAAAGGTCCATAAACAGATGAATGGACAAAGAAGAAGTGGTATATGTACAGAATGCAATATTAGCCACGAAAAAAAAGTAAAAGAATGGCATATGCAGCACCACTTAATCACACAACGTGAAGTAAGTCAGAATGCGAAAGAGAAATGTCCTATGATATCACTGATGTTATCTGAAAATTCATAAAAAGGAACATATTTCCATAGAGAAAGACAATCTCAGATTGAGAAGACAAACTTACGGTTAAGCCAAAGAAAAGGTGTGAGGAGTGGATAAATTAGGATATTGGGGTTAACAAACATATACTAATACATATAAAATATATAAACCCCAAACACCTATGGAATACCATGAGTGGTCTACTGAACACTCTGTAATAACCTTCATGGAAAAGGACACAAAGATCAATAGATATATGTTTATGTGTAAATGAACAAGATTCTTTACACCTAGAACAAAAGACATTTTTCAATCCAATTTGCTCTCATAAAAACTAAAACTTAAAGACACAAACAAGAATTAAGGAGGCTCAAACTTATGGGGGTTTGTCCGGGCACATTCCACTCTAATCTGCAACCTAAAAGCACAACTTGCAGCAAGGTTCTGTTTCCCTAGCAAGCAGAGTTGGCAACGTAGAAATGCTGCCACCCTAAGGCCGTTTCCTCAAACAGCACCTTTAAATCCACTGCTAATGGTCACTAAGATTCACAAGGACTGCAGGGCTGTAAATGACTCATGCCCTCAAAAAATGTCCTGGGGTAGGGAATGGACAAAAAAATCCAAACGCGCCAAATTTTTCAAGAAGGCAATTTGAAGTTGCAAGTTTAGCTCAATCGTAAAAAAAAATGAAAAGGACATTGATAAACACAAAACAACAGGAATTATTAGACGCATGCAAATCCAAACTACACAAAGCTATCACCTCACACCAGTCACAATGACCATCAGCAAAAAGTCAACAAACAATAGATGTTGAAGAAGTTGTGGAGAATAGCGTAACCCCTCGGTCTAAGTGGGATGTAAACTGGTAACAGCCAATAACAGGAACAGAATGGCAGTGCGTTTCAAGGTAAAAATTGAGTTACCATATGATCCAGAAGGCCCACGATTGGGCCTGTCACCTGCGAAAGCCAGAATCAAAAAGACCCAGGATGGAAAATCTTGTATTGCAGCAGTATTTACAATAGCCAAGACATGGAAGCAACAAAAATGTCCATCATCAGATGAACGGGCGAAAAAGTGGTCCATGTACACAATGCAATATTAGACACAGAAAAGAATGAAACAATGCCGTTTGCAGCACCATAGATGAGGCCACAGATAATCACACAACTTGAAGTAAGTCAGAAAGCGAGAGACACATATCCTATGATGGCACGTATAGGTGTTATCTAAAAGTTGATAGGAATGAACCTATTTGCACAGAGAAGGACACTCACGTGTTCAGGAAACAAGCTTGTGGTTCACCAAAGGGAAAGGTGTGAGGAATGTACAACGGAGGATATTGGGTTTAACAGACATATGCTAATACTTATAAAATATATAATCATCAAAGACATACCGAATACCAAGAGAGGGCTACACAACATTCTGTAATAACCTATATGGAACGGGATCCAAACATGAAAAGATATATGTATCAATGAAAGGGATTCTGTACACCTAGGACAAACACAACATTGCAATCAAATTTGATCTGAGAAAAATGAAAATTAAATTAAGAATACCAACAACAAATAAGAAGACATAGTTTTTGGGGGTTTGTCCTGGCACATTCCACTTTACTTTACAACCTACAAACAGGACTTCCAGGAAGGCTCTGTTGCCCTAGAAACCAGAGTTGGGAATATAGAAATGCTGCCTCCTTGTGGCCGTGTCCTGCAGCAGCATCTTTAAACCCAGAGCTAATGGTCATGTAATATTCACAATTACTACAGGGCTGTAAATGACACCTGCCCTCAAAAAATGTCCTGGTGCAGGTAATGGCCACAGGAATCCAGAACATGGCAAATTTTTCAAGGAAACAATTTGAAGAGGCAAGTTTCTCTGTTTTACTTACAAAAAACGAAAACAAAACGGACGTAGATAAAAGCTCAATATCGGGAATTATTAGACGCATGCAAATCCAAACTACAAAAAGGTATCACCACCCAACACTCAAAATGCCATCAGTAAAAAGTCTACAAACAATAAATGCTGAAGGGCCTTTAGAGATCCGTGTACCCTCTAGTTGCTGGTCGGATGTAAACTGGTAACAGCCAGTAGTGAGAACCGAATGGAGGTGGGTTGAAAGGTAAAAATGGAACTACCATATGATCTAGTAGGCCCACTGCTGGGCCTTACCCCGGAGAAGACCAGAATCCAAAAGACACAGGCTGGCAATCCTGCACTGCACCAATATTTAGCAGAGCCAAGACTTGGAAGTAACCAAAATGTCCATCTACAGATGAATGTAAAAAGAAGAAGTGGTCCATGTACACAATGCAATATTCGCTATGGAAAAGTATGCAACACTGCTCTTTGCAGCACCATAGATGAGCCTAGAGATAATCACAGAACATGAGGTAAGTCGGAAAGCAGACGACAAATAACCTGTGATATCACTCCTACGTGTTACCTAACAACTGACACATATGAACATATTTCCACAGAGAAAGACTCTCACAGACTTAGAAAACAAACTATGGTTATCTAAAGGGAAAGGTGGGAGGAATGGATACATTAAGATTAGGGTTACCATACGTATACAAATACATATCCAACACATGTATCAAAAAGACCGACCATATACCAAGGGAGGTCTACTGAACGCTCTGTAATAATTCACACAGGGGCTTGCCTGGTGGCACCGTGGTGAAGAATCCGCCTGCCAATGCAGGGGACACAGGTTCGATCCCTGGTTCGGGAAGATCCCACATGCTGCAGAGCAACTAAGCCCGTGCACCACCACTAATGAGCCAACGCTCTGGAGCCCATGAGCCATAACTACTGAGCCCATGCGCCACAACTACTGAAGACTGCACGCCTAGAGCCCGTGCTCCACAACAAGAGAAGCCACTGCAGTGAGAACCCTGTGCACCACAATGGAGAGGAGCCCTCACTCACCGCAACTAGAGAATGCCCACAGGCAGCAACGAAGACCCAACTCAGCCAAAAATAAATAAATAAATAAAATAAATTTATAAAAAAATAATAGTAATTTACATGGGAAGAGGATCTTTACATGAATAGATATATATATAATGTTCAATTGAACCTGATTGTGTACACGCAGTACAAACACTATTCTACTCATTACCCCAATTTAAAAAATGAAAACCACAAACAACAATTAATGAGACATAAAGTTATTGAGTATTTCCCCGGCACATTCCATTCTAATTTACAACCTAGGAACACAACTTTCAGGAAGGCCCTGCCGCCCTCGTAACTAGATTTGGGAATGGAGAAATGCTGCCGCCTTGTGACCGTTTCCCACAACGGCAGCTTTGAACACAGGGCCAACGGTCATTTAAGATTCACAGTAATTGTAGGGCTGTAAATGACACGTGTGCTCAAAAAAGGTCCTGGGGTAGGTAATGGCCAAAAAAGTTCACAACACGGAAAATGTTTCAAGAAAACAGTTTGAAGAGGTACGTCTTACTCACTCTGTTATTTCAAAAAAAGAAGAACATGGATAAAAGCTCAATATCAGGAATTATTGGTTGGATGCAAATCCAAACTACAAAAAGATTTCGCCACCCAATATTCAAAATGCCATCCGTAAAAAGTCTGCAAACAATGAATGCTGACGGGTTGGTGGAGAAATCCATACCCACTACGCAGTTGGTTGGATGTAAACTGGTAAGAGCTAATCATGAGAACAGAATGGAGCTGCATTTAAAACGTAAACACTGAGCTACCATATGATGCGGCCGATCCCCTAATGGGCCTATACCCTTGGAAGACCAGAATCGGAAAGGCACAGGCAGGCAAACATGCACTGCAGCAATACTTACAATAGCCAAGACATGCAAGCAAACAAAATGTCCATCAACAGATAAATGGACAAAGAAGAAGTGGTATACGTACCGAATGGAATAGTAGCCTCGGAAGAAAAATGAACAATGCCGCTTTCAGGACTACAGATGAGCCTAGAAATAATCATCCTACGTTATGTAAATCAAAAGGGAATGACAAATATTCTATGATATCATTTATACATGTTATCCTAAGATTGCTACCAATGAACATATTTCCACAGAAAAAGACACACACAGACTTATGAAACAAACTAATGGTTAACCAAAATGAAAGCTGGGAGGATGGAAAAATTAGGATTATGGGGGTAGCATACATATACTTATGTATGTTAAATGTATATAAACATATAACATATAAACTACATGAAATATATTATCACCAATACATATAAAATATATAATGACAAAACACCTACCAAATACCAAGGGAGGTCTACTCAACATTCTGTAATAACATACACGGTAACAGGATCCGAAGATGAACAGACATATGTATGAATCATTGAGCAGATTCTGTAGAGCCAGACAATCACAACTCTCTAATCAAATTTACTCCGATAAGAAATAGAAATTAAATTTAAATAACAAACATAAGTAAGGAGACATAAACTTCTGGGGGCTTGTCCCAGCACATTCAACTCTAATTTACAACCGAGGAACACCATGTCCAGGAAGACTCTGTTGCCCTAGTAACAAGAGCTGAGAACGTAATAATGCTGCCGCCTTGTGGCTGTTTCCCACAACAGCAGCTTTAAACCCAGTGCTAATGGTCGCTTAATAGTCACAAGGACTGCAGGGCTGTAAATGACACCTGCCCTCAAAAAATGCCCTGGGGTAGGGAATAGGCAAGAAAATTCAACACATGACAAATTTTTCAAGAAGTCAATATGAAGAGGGACGTTGTACTCACTCTGTAAAAAAAGGAAAAGGAAAAAAGGACATGCCTAAAGCTCAGTATAAGGAATTATTAGCCACATGCAAATCCAACCTCCAAAAAGGTTTCAGCTCACACCAGTCAAATGACCACCAGCCAGAAGTCTACAAACTATCAATGCTGAAGGGGTTTTAGAGAAATGTGTACCTTCTAGCTGCTGATGGGATGTTACCGGGTAACAACACTAAGGAAAACTGAACGGAGCTGCTTTAAAAGGTAAAAATTGAGCTACCATATGATGCGGCAGGGCACCTTCTGTGCCTGTAACCTAAGACCACCAGAATCGGAAAGACAGAGGCAGACAAGTGTGCACTGCAGCAATATTTAAATAGCCAAGACATGGAAGCAAATAAAGGTCCATAAACAGATGAATGGACAAAGAAGAAGTGGTATATGTACAGAATGCAATATTAGCCACGAAAAAAAAGTAAAAGAATGGCATATGCAGCACCACTTAATCACACAACGTGAAGTAAGTCAGAATGCGAAAGAGAAATGTCCTATGATATCACTGATGTTATCTGAAAATTCATAAAAAGGAACATATTTCCATAGAGAAAGACAATCTCAGATTGAGAAGACAAACTTACGGTTAAGCCAAAGAAAAGGTGTGAGGAGTGGATAAATTAGGATATTGGGGTTAACAAACATATACTAATACATATAAAATATATAAACCCCAAACACCTATGGAATACCATGAGTGGTCTACTGAACACTCTGTAATAACCTTCATGGAAAAGGACACAAAGATCAATAGATATATGTTTATGTGTAAATGAACAAGATTCTTTACACCTAGAACAAAAGACATTTTTCAATCCAATTTGCTCTCATAAAAACTAAAACTTAAAGACACAAACAAGAATTAAGGAGGCTCAAACTTATGGGGGTTTGTCCGGGCACATTCCACTCTAATCTGCAACCTAAAAGCACAACTTGCAGCAAGGTTCTGTTTCCCTAGCAAGCAGAGTTGGCAACGTAGAAATGCTGCCACCCTAAGGCCGTTTCCTCAAACAGCACCTTTAAATCCACTGCTAATGGTCACTAAGATTCACAAGGACTGCAGGGCTGTAAATGACTCATGCCCTCAAAAAATGTCCTGGGGTAGGGAATGGACAAAAAAATCCAAACGCGCCAAATTTTTCAAGAAGGCAATTTGAAGTTGCAAGTTTAGCTCAATCGTAAAAAAAAATGAAAAGGACATTGATAAACACAAAACAACAGGAATTATTAGACGCATGCAAATCCAAACTACACAAAGCTATCACCTCACACCAGTCACAATGACCATCAGCAAAAAGTCAACAAACAATAGATGTTGAAGAAGTTGTGGAGAATAGCGTAACCCCTCGGTCTAAGTGGGATGTAAACTGGTAACAGCCAATAACAGGAACAGAATGGCAGTGCGTTTCAAGGTAAAAATTGAGTTACCATATGATCCAGAAGGCCCACGATTGGGCCTGTCACCTGTGAAAGCCAGAATCAAAAAGACCCAGGATGGAAAATCGTGTATTGCAGCAGTATTTACAATAGCCAAGACATGGAAGCAACAAAAATGTCCATCATCAGATGAACGGGCGAAAAAGTGGTCCATGTACACAATGCAATATTAGACACAGAAAAGAATGAAACAATGCCGTTTGCAGCACCATAGATGAGGCCACAGATAATCACACAACTTGAAGTAAGTCAGAAAGCGAGAGACACATATCCTATGATGGCACGTATAGGTGTTATCTAAAAGTTGATAGGAATGAACCTATTTCCACAGAGAAGGACACTCACGTGTTCAGGAAACAAGCTTGTGGTTCACCAAAGGGAAAGGTGTGAGGAATGTACAACGGAGGATATTGGGTTTAACAGACATATGCTAATACTTATATAATCATCAAAGACATACCGAATACCAAGAGAGGGCTACACAACATTCTGTAATAACCTATATGGAACGGGATCCAAACATGAAAAGATATATGTATCAATGAAAGGGATTCTGTACACCTAGGACAAACACAACATTGCAATCAAATTTGATCTGAGAAAAATGAAAATTAAATTAAGAATACCAACAACAAATAAGAAGACATAGTTTTTGGGGGTTTGTCCTGGCACATTCCACTTTACTTTACAACCTACGAACAGGACTTCCAGGAAGGCTCTGTTGCCCTAGAAACCAGAGTTGGGAATATAGAAATGCTGCCTCCTTGTGGCCGTGTCCTGCAACAGCATCTTTTAACCCAGAGCTAATGGTCATGTAATATTCACAGTTACTACAGGGCTGTAAATGACACCTGCCCTCAAAAAATGTCCTGGTGCAGGTAATGGCCACAGGAATCCAGAACATGGCAAATTTTTCAAGGAAACAATTTGAAGAGGCAAGTTTCTCTGTTTTACTTAAAAAAAAACGAAAACAAAACGGACGTAGATAAAAGCTCAATATCGGGAATTATTAGACGCATGCAAATCCAAACTACAAAAAGGTATCACCACCCAACACTCAAAATGCCATCAGTAAAAAGTCTACAAACAATAAATGCTGAAGGGCCTTTAGAGATCCGTGTACCCTCTAGTTGCTGGTCGGATGTAAACTGGTAACAGCCAGTAGTGAGAACCGAATGGAGGTGCGTTGAAAGGTAAAAATGGAACTACCATATGATCTAGTAGGCCCACTGCTGGGCCTTACCCCGGAGAAGACCAGAATCCAAAAGACACAGGCTGGCAATCCTGCACTGCACCAATATTTAGCAGAGCCAAGACTTGGAAGTAACCAAAAGGTCCATCTACAGATGAATGTAAAAAGAAGAAGTGGTCCATGTACACAATGCAATATTCGCTATGGAAAAGTATGCAACACTGCTCTTTGCAGCACCATAGATGAGCCTAGAGATAATCACAGAACATGAGGTAAGTCGGAAAGCAGACGACAAATAACCTGTGATATCACTCCTACGTGTTACCTAACAACTGACACATATGAACATATTTCCACAGAGAAAGACTCTCACAGACTTAGAAAACAAACTATGGTTATCTAAAGGGAAAGGTGGGAGGAATGGATACATTAAGATTAGGGTTACCATACGTATACAAATACATATCCAACACATGTATCAAAAAGACCGACCATATACCAAGGGAGGTCTACTGAACGCTCTGTAATAATTCACACAGGGGCTTGCCTGGTGGCACCGTGGTGAAGAATCCGCCTGCCAATGCAGGGGACACAGGTTCGATCCCCGGTTCGGGAAGATCCCACATGCTGCAGAGCAACTAAGCCCGTGCACCACCACTAATGAGCCAACGCTCTGGAGCCCATGAGCCATAACTACTGAGCCCATGCGCCACAACTACTGAAGACTGCACGCCTAGAGCCCGTGCTCCACAACAAGAGAAGCCACTGCAGTGAGAACCCTGTGTACCACAATGGAGAGTAGCCCTCACTCAGCGCAACTAGAGAATGCCCACAGGCAGCAACGAAGATCCAACTCAGCCAAAATTAAAAAAATAAATAAAATAAATTTATAAAAAAATAATAGTAATTTACATGGGAAGAGGATCTTTACATGAATAGATATATATATAATGTTCAATTGAACCTGATTGTGTACACGCAGTACAAACACTATTCTACTCATTACCCCAATTTAAAAAATGAAAACCACAAACAACAATTAATGAGACATAAAGTTATTGAGTATTTCCCCGGCACATTCCATTCTAATTTACAACCTAGGAACACAACTTTCAGGAAGGCCCTGCCGCCCTCGTAACTAGATTTGGGAATGGAGAAATGCTGCCGCCTTGTGACCGTTTCCCACAACGGCAGCTTTGAACACAGGGCCAACGGTCATTTAAGATTCACAGTAATTGTAGGGCTGTAAATGACACGTGTGCTCAAAAAAGGTCCTGGGGTAGGTAATGGCCAAAACAGTTCACAACACGGAAAATGTTTCAAGAAAACAGTTTGAAGAGGTACGTCTTACTCACTCTGTTATTTCAAAAAAAGAAGAACATGGATAAAAGCTCAATATCAGGAATTATTGGTTGGATGCAAATCCAAACTACAAAAAGACTTCGCCACCCAATATTCAAAATGCCATCCGTAAAAAGTCTGCAAACAATGAATGCTGACGGGTTGGTGGAGAAATCCATACCCACTACGCAGTTGGTTGGATGTAAACTGGTAAGAGCTAATCATGAGAACAGAATGGAGCTGCATTTAAAACGTAAACACTGAGCTACCATATGATGCGGCCGATCCCCTAATGGGCCTATACCCTTGGAAGACCAGAATCGGAAAGGCACAGGCAGGCAAACATGCACTGCAGCAATACTTACAATAGCCAAGACATGCAAGCAAACAAAATGTCCATCAACAGATAAATGGACAAAGAAGAAGTGGTATACGTACCGAATGGAATAGTAGCCTCGGAAGAAAAATGAACAATGCCGCTTTCAGGACTACAGATGAGCCTAGAAATAATCATCCTACGTTATGTAAATCAAAAGGGAATGACAAATATTCTATGATATCATTTATACATGTTATCCTAAGATTGCTACCAATGAACATATTTCCACAGAAAAAGACACACACAGACTTATGAAACAAACTAATGGTTAACCAAAATGAAAGCTGGGAGGATGGAAAAATTAGGATTATGGGGGTAGCATACATATACTTATGTATGTTAAATGTATATAAACATATAACATATAAACTACATGAAATATATTATCACCAATACATATAAAATATATAATGACAAAACACCTACCAAATACCAAGGGAGGTCTACTCAACATTCTGTAATAACATACACGGTAACAGGATCCGAAGATGAACAGACATATGTATGAATCATTGAGCAGATTCTGTAGAGCCAGACAATCACAACACTCTAATCAAATTTACTCCGATAAGGAATAGAAATTAAATTTAAATAACAAACATAAGTAAGGAGACATAAACTTCTGGGGGCTTGTCCCAGCACATTCAACTCTAATTTACAACCGAGGAACACCATGTCCAGGAAGACTCTGTTGCCCTAGTAACAAGAGCTGAGAACGTAATAATGCTGCCGCCTTGTGGCTGTTTCCCACAACAGCAGCTTTAAACCCAGTGCTAATGGTCGCTTAATAGTCACAAGGACTGCAGGGCTGTAAATGACACCTGCCCTCAAAAAATGCCCTGGGGTAGGGAATAGGCAAGAAAATTCAACACATGACAAATTTTTCAAGAAGTCAATATGAAGAGGGACGTTGTACTCACTCTGTAAAAAAAGGAAAAGGAAAAAAGGACATGCCTAAAGCTCAGTATAAGGAATTATTAGCCACATGCAAATCCAACCTCCAAAAAGGTTTCAGCTCACACCAGTCAAATGACCACCAGCCAGAAGTCTACAAACTATCAATGCTGAAGGGGTTTTAGAGAAATGTGTACCTTCTAGCTGCTGGTGGGATGTTACCGGGTAACAACACTAAGGAAAACTGAATGGAGCTGCTTTAAAAGGTAAAAATTGAGCTACCATATGATGCGGCAGGGCACCTTCTGTGCCTGTAACCTAAGACCACCAGAATCGGAAAGACAGAGGCAGACAAGTGTGCACTGCAGCAATATTTAAATAGCCAAGACATGGAAGCAAATAAAGGTCCATAAACAGATGAATGGACAAAGAAGAAGTGGTATATGTACAGAATGCAATATTAGCCACGAAAAAAAAGTAAAAGAATGGCATATGCAGCACCACTTAATCACACAACGTGAAGTAAGTCAGAATGCGAAAGAGAAATGTCCTATGATATCACTGATGTTATCTGAAAATTCATAAAAAGGAACATATTTCCATAGAGAAAGACAATCTCAGATTGAGAAGACAAACTTACGGTTAAGCCAAAGAAAAGGTGTGAGGAGTGGATAAATTAGGATATTGGGGTTAACAAACATATACTAATACATATAAAATATATAAACCCCAAACACCTATGGAATACCATGAGTGGTCTACTGAACACTCTGTAATAACCTTCATGGAAAAGGACACAAAGATCAATAGATATATGTTTATGTGTAAATGAACAAGATTCTTTACACCTAGAACAAAAGACATTTTTCAATCCAATTTGCTCTGATAAAAACTAAAACTTAAAGACACAAACAAGAATTAAGGAGGCTCAAACTTATGGGGGTTTGTCCGGGCACATTCCACTCTAATCTGCAACCTAAAAGCACAACTTGCAGCAAGGTTCTGTTTCCCTAGCAAGCAGAGTTGGCAACGTAGAAATGCTGCCACCCTAAGGCCGTTTCCTCAAACAGCACCTTTAAATCCACTGCTAATGGTCACTAAGATTCACAAGGACTGCAGGGCTGTAAATGACTCATGCCCTCAAAAAATGTCCTGGGGTAGGGAATGGACAAAAAAATCCAAACGCGCCAAATTTTTCAAGAAGGCAATTTGAAGTTGCAAGTTTAGCTCAATCGTAAAAAAAAATGAAAAGGACATTGATAAACACAAAACAACAGGAATTATTAGACGCATGCAAATCCAAACTACACAAAGCTATCACCTCACACCAGTCACAATGACCATCAGCAAAAAGTCAACAAACAATAGATGTTGAAGAAGTTGTGGAGAATAGCGTAACCCCTCGGTCTAAGTGGGATGTAAACTGGTAACAGCCAATAACAGGAACAGAATGGCAGTGCGTTTCAAGGTAAAAATTGAGTTACCATATGATCCAGAAGGCCCACGATTGGGCCTGTCACCTGTGAAAGCCAGAATCAAAAAGACCCAGGATGGAAAATCGTGTATTGCAGCAGTATTTACAATAGCCAAGACATGGAAGCAACAAAAATGTCCATCATCAGATGAACGGGCGAAAAAGTGGTCCATGTACACAATGCAATATTAGACACAGAAAAGAATGAAACAATGCCGTTTGCAGCACCATAGATGAGGCCACAGATAATCACACAACTTGAAGTAAGTCAGAAAGCGAGAGACACATATCCTATGATGGCACGTATAGGTGTTATCTAAAAGTTGATAGGAATGAACCTATTTCCACAGAGAAGGACACTCACGTGTTCAGGAAACAAGCTTGTGGTTCACCAAAGGGAAAGGTGTGAGGAATGTACAACGGAGGATATTGGGTTTAACAGACATATGCTAATACTTATATAATCATCAAAGACATACCGAATACCAAGAGAGGGCTACACAACATTCTGTAATAACCTATATGGAACGGGATCCAAACATGAAAAGATATATGTATCAATGAAAGGGATTCTGTACACCTAGGACAAACACAACATTGCAATCAAATTTGATCTGAGAAAAATGAAAATTAAATTAAGAATACCAACAACAAATAAGAAGACATAGTTTTTGGGGGTTTGTCCTGGCACATTCCACTTTACTTTACAACCTACGAACAGGACTTCCAGGAAGGCTCTGTTGCCCTAGAAACCAGAGTTGGGAATATAGAAATGCTGCCTCCTTGTGGCCGTGTCCTGCAACAGCATCTTTTAACCCAGAGCTAATGGTCATGTAATATTCACAGTTACTACAGGGCTGTAAATGACACCTGCCCTCAAAAAATGTCCTGGTGCAGGTAATGGCCACAGGAATCCAGAACATGGCAAATTTTTCAAGGAAACAATTTGAAGAGGCAAGTTTCTCTGTTTTACTTAAAAAAAAACGAAAACAAAACGGACGTAGATAAAAGCTCAATATCGGGAATTATTAGACGCATGCAAATCCAAACTACAAAAAGGTATCACCACCCAACACTCAAAATGCCATCAGTAAAAAGTCTACAAACAATAAATGCTGAAGGGCCTTTAGAGATCCGTGTACCCTCTAGTTGCTGGTCGGATGTAAACTGGTAACAGCCAGTAGTGAGAACCGAATGGAGGTGCGTTGAAAGGTAAAAATGGAACTACCATATGATCTAGTAGGCCCACTGCTGGGCCTTACCCCGGAGAAGACCAGAATCCAAAAGACACAGGCTGGCAATCCTGCACTGCACCAATATTTAGCAGAGCCAAGACTTGGAAGTAACCAAAAGGTCCATCTACAGATGAATGTAAAAAGAAGAAGTGGTCCATGTACACAATGCAATATTCGCTATGGAAAAGTATGCAACACTGCTCTTTGCAGCACCATAGATGAGCCTAGAGATAATCACAGAACATGAGGTAAGTCGGAAAGCAGACGACAAATAACCTGTGATATCACTCCTACGTGTTACCTAACAACTGACACATATGAACATATTTCCACAGAGAAAGACTCTCACAGACTTAGAAAACAAACTATGGTTATCTAAAGGGAAAGGTGGGAGGAATGGATACATTAAGATTAGGGTTACCATACGTATACAAATACATATCCAACACATGTATCAAAAAGACCGACCATATACCAAGGGAGGTCTACTGAACGCTCTGTAATAATTCACACAGGGGCTTGCCTGGTGGCACCGTGGTGAAGAATCCGCCTGCCAATGCAGGGGACACAGGTTCGATCCCCGGTTCGGGAAGATCCCACATGCTGCAGAGCAACTAAGCCCGTGCACCACCACTAATGAGCCAACGCTCTGGAGCCCATGAGCCATAACTACTGAGCCCATGCGCCACAACTACTGAAGACTGCACGCCTAGAGCCCGTGCTCCACAACAAGAGAAGCCACTGCAGTGAGAACCCTGTGTACCACAATGGAGAGTAGCCCTCACTCAGCGCAACTAGAGAATGCCCACAGGCAGCAACGAAGATCCAACTCAGCCAAAATTAAAAAAATAAATAAAATAAATTTATAAAAAAATAATAGTAATTTACATGGGAAGAGGATCTTTACATGAATAGATATATATATAATGTTCAATTGAACCTGATTGTGTACACGCAGTACAAACACTATTCTACTCATTACCCCAATTTAAAAAATGAAAACCACAAACAACAATTAATGAGACATAAAGTTATTGAGTATTTCCCCGGCACATTCCATTCTAATTTACAACCTAGGAACACAACTTTCAGGAAGGCCCTGCCGCCCTCGTAACTAGATTTGGGAATGGAGAAATGCTGCCGCCTTGTGACCGTTTCCCACAACGGCAGCTTTGAACACAGGGCCAACGGTCATTTAAGATTCACAGTAATTGTAGGGCTGTAAATGACACGTGTGCTCAAAAAAGGTCCTGGGGTAGGTAATGGCCAAAACAGTTCACAACACGGAAAATGTTTCAAGAAAACAGTTTGAAGAGGTACGTCTTACTCACTCTGTTATTTCAAAAAAAGAAGAACATGGATAAAAGCTCAATATCAGGAATTATTGGTTGGATGCAAATCCAAACTACAAAAAGACTTCGCCACCCAATATTCAAAATGCCATCCGTAAAAAGTCTGCAAACAATGAATGCTGACGGGTTGGTGGAGAAATCCATACCCACTACGCAGTTGGTTGGATGTAAACTGGTAAGAGCTAATCATGAGAACAGAATGGAGCTGCATTTAAAACGTAAACACTGAGCTACCATATGATGCGGCCGATCCCCTAATGGGCCTATACCCTTGGAAGACCAGAATCGGAAAGGCACAGGCAGGCAAACATGCACTGCAGCAATACTTACAATAGCCAAGACATGCAAGCAAACAAAATGTCCATCAACAGATAAATGGACAAAGAAGAAGTGGTATACGTACCGAATGGAATAGTAGCCTCGGAAGAAAAATGAACAATGCCGCTTTCAGGACTACAGATGAGCCTAGAAATAATCATCCTACGTTATGTAAATCAAAAGGGAATGACAAATATTCTATGATATCATTTATACATGTTATCCTAAGATTGCTACCAATGAACATATTTCCACAGAAAAAGACACACACAGACTTATGAAACAAACTAATGGTTAACCAAAATGAAAGCTGGGAGGATGGAAAAATTAGGATTATGGGGGTAGCATACATATACTTATGTATGTTAAATGTATATAAACATATAACATATAAACTACATGAAATATATTATCACCAATACATATAAAATATATAATGACAAAACACCTACCAAATACCAAGGGAGGTCTACTCAACATTCTGTAATAACATACACGGTAACAGGATCCGAAGATGAACAGACATATGTATGAATCATTGAGCAGATTCTGTAGAGCCAGACAATCACAACACTCTAATCAAATTTACTCCGATAAGGAATAGAAATTAAATTTAAATAACAAACATAAGTAAGGAGACATAAACTTCTGGGGGCTTGTCCCAGCACATTCAACTCTAATTTACAACCGAGGAACACCATGTCCAGGAAGACTCTGTTGCCCTAGTAACAAGAGCTGAGAACGTAATAATGCTGCCGCCTTGTGGCTGTTTCCCACAACAGCAGCTTTAAACCCAGTGCTAATGGTCGCTTAATAGTCACAAGGACTGCAGGGCTGTAAATGACACCTGCCCTCAAAAAATGCCCTGGGGTAGGGAATAGGCAAGAAAATTCAACACATGACAAATTTTTCAAGAAGTCAATATGAAGAGGGACGTTGTACTCACTCTGTAAAAAAAGGAAAAGGAGAAAAGGACATGCCTAAAGCTCAGTATAAGGAATTATTAGCCACATGCAAATCCAACCTCCAAAAAGGTTTCAGCTCACACCAGTCAAATGACCACCAGCCAGAAGTCTACAAACTATCAATGCTGAAGGGGTTTTAGAGAAATGTGTACCTTCTAGCTGCTGGTGGGATGTTACCGGGTAACAACACTAAGGAAAACTGAATGGAGCTGCTTTAAAAGGTAAAAATTGAGCTACCATATGATGCGGCAGGGCACCTTCTGTGCCTGTAACCTAAGACCACCAGAATCGGAAAGACAGAGGCAGACAAGTGTGCACTGCAGCAATATTTAAATAGCCAAGACATGGAAGCAAATAAAGGTCCATAAACAGATGAATGGACAAAGAAGAAGTGGTATATGTACAGAATGCAATATTAGCCACGAAAAAAAAGTAAAAGAATGGCATATGCAGCACCACTTAATCACACAACGTGAAGTAAGTCAGAATGCGAAAGAGAAATGTCCTATGATATCACTGATGTTATCTGAAAATTCATAAAAAGGAACATATTTCCATAGAGAAAGACAATCTCAGATTGAGAAGACAAACTTACGGTTAAGCCAAAGAAAAGGTGTGAGGAGTGGATAAATTAGGATATTGGGGTTAACAAACATATACTAATACATATAAAATATATAAACCCCAAACACCTATGGAATACCATGAGTGGTCTACTGAACACTCTGTAATAACCTTCATGGAAAAGGACACAAAGATCAATAGATATATGTTTATGTGTAAATGAACAAGATTCTTTACACCTAGAACAAAAGACATTTTTCAATCCAATTTGCTCTGATAAAAACTAAAACTTAAAGACACAAACAAGAATTAAGAAGGCTCAAACTTATGGGGGTTTGTCCGGGCACATTCCACTCTAATCTGCAACCTAAAAGCACAACTTGCAGCAAGGTTCTGTTTCCCTAGCAAGCAGAGTTGGCAACGTAGAAATGCTGCCACCCTAAGGCCGTTTCCTCAAACAGCACCTTTAAATCCACTGCTAATGGTCACTAAGATTCACAAGGACTGCAGGGCTGTAAATGACTCATGCCCTCAAAAAATGTCCTGGGGTAGGGAATGGACAAAAAAATCCAAACGCGCCAAATTTTTCAAGAAGGCAATTTGAAGTTGCAAGTTTAGCTCAATCGTAAAAAAAAATGAAAAGGACATTGATAAACACAAAACAACAGGAATTATTAGACGCATGCAAATCCAAACTACACAAAGCTATCACCTCACACCAGTCACAATGACCATCAGCAAAAAGTCAACAAACAATAGATGTTGAAGAAGTTGTGGAGAATAGCGTAACCCCTCGGTCTAAGTGGGATGTAAACTGGTAACAGCCAATAACAGGAACAGAATGGCAGTGCGTTTCAAGGTAAAAATTGAGTTACCATATGATCCAGAAGGCCCACGATTGGGCCTGTCACCTGTGAAAGCCAGAATCAAAAAGACCCAGGATGGAAAATCGTGTATTGCAGCAGTATTTACAATAGCCAAGACATGGAAGCAACAAAAATGTCCATCATCAGATGAACGGGCGAAAAAGTGGTCCATGTACACAATGCAATATTAGACACAGAAAAGAATGAAACAATGCCGTTTGCAGCACCATAGATGAGGCCACAGATAATCACACAACTTGAAGTAAGTCAGAAAGCGAGAGACACATATCCTATGATGGCACGTATAGGTGTTATCTAAAAGTTGATAGGAATGAACCTATTTCCACAGAGAAGGACACTCACGTGTTCAGGAAACAAGCTTGTGGTTCACCAAAGGGAAAGGTGTGAGGAATGTACAACGGAGGATATTGGGTTTAACAGACATATGCTAATACTTATATAATCATCAAAGACATACCGAATACCAAGAGAGGGCTACACAACATTCTGTAATAACCTATATGGAACGGGATCCAAACATGAAAAGATATATGTATCAATGAAAGGGATTCTGTACACCTAGGACAAACACAACATTGCAATCAAATTTGATCTGAGAAAAATGAAAATTAAATTAAGAATACCAACAACAAATAAGAAGACATAGTTTTTGGGGGTTTGTCCTGGCACATTCCACTTTACTTTACAACCTACGAACAGGACTTCCAGGAAGGCTCTGTTGCCCTAGAAACCAGAGTTGGGAATATAGAAATGCTGCCTCCTTGTGGCCGTGTCCTGCAACAGCATCTTTTAACCCAGAGCTAATGGTCATGTAATATTCACAGTTACTACAGGGCTGTAAATGACACCTGCCCTCAAAAAATGTCCTGGTGCAGGTAATGGCCACAGGAATCCAGAACATGGCAAATTTTTCAAGGAAACAATTTGAAGAGGCAAGTTTCTCTGTTTTACTTAAAAAAAAACGAAAACAAAACGGACGTAGATAAAAGCTCAATATCGGGAATTATTAGACGCATGCAAATCCAAACTACAAAAAGGTATCACCACCCAACACTCAAAATGCCATCAGTAAAAAGTCTACAAACAATAAATGCTGAAGGGCCTTTAGAGATCCGTGTACCCTCTAGTTGCTGGTCGGATGTAAACTGGTAACAGCCAGTAGTGAGAACCGAATGGAGGTGCGTTGAAAGGTAAAAATGGAACTACCATATGATCTAGTAGGCCCACTGCTGGGCCTTACCCCGGAGAAGACCAGAATCCAAAAGACACAGGCTGGCAATCCTGCACTGCACCAATATTTAGCAGAGCCAAGACTTGGAAGTAACCAAAATGTCCATCTACAGATGAATGTAAAAAGAAGAAGTGGTCCATGTACACAATGCAATATTCGCTATGGAAAAGTATGCAACACTGCTCTTTGCAGCACCATAGATGAGCCTAGAGATAATCACAGAACATGAGGTAAGTCGGAAAGCAGACGACAAATAACCTGTGATATCACTCCTACGTGTTACCTAACAACTGACACATATGAACATATTTCCACAGAGAAAGACTCTCACAGACTTAGAAAACAAACTATGGTTATCTAAAGGGAAAGGTGGGAGGAATGGATACATTAAGATTAGGGTTACCATACGTATACAAATACATATCCAACACATGTATCAAAAAGACCGACCATATACCAAGGGAGGTCTACTGAACGCTCTGTAATAATTCACACAGGGGCTTGCCTGGTGGCACCGTGGTGAAGAATCCGCCTGCCAATGCAGGGGACACAGGTTCGATCCCCGGTTCGGGAAGATCCCACATGCTGCAGAGCAACTAAGCCCGTGCACCACCACTAATGAGCCAACGCTCTGGAGCCCATGAGCCATAACTACTGAGCCCATGCGCCACAACTACTGAAGACTGCACGCCTAGAGCCCGTGCTCCACAACAAGAGAAGCCACTGCAGTGAGAACCCTGTGTACCACAATGGAGAGTAGCCCTCACTCAGCGCAACTAGAGAATGCCCACAGGCAGCAACGAAGATCCAACTCAGCCAAAATTAAAAAAATAAATAAAATAAATTTATAAAAAAATAATAGTAATTTACATGGGAAGAGGATCTTTACATGAATAGATATATATATAATGTTCAATTGAACCTGATTGTGTACACGCAGTACAAACACTATTCTACTCATTACCCCAATTTAAAAAATGAAAACCACAAACAACAATTAATGAGACAAAGTTATTGAGTATTTCCCCGGCACATTCCATTCTAATTTACAACCTAGGAACACAACTTTCAGGAAGGCCCTGCCGCCCTCGTAACTAGATTTGGGAATGGAGAAATGCTGCCGCCTTGTGACCGTTTCCCACAACGGCAGCTTTGAACACAGGGCCAACGGTCATTTAAGATTCACAGTAATTGTAGGGCTGTAAATGACACGTGTGCTCAAAAAAGGTCCTGGGGTAGGTAATGGCCAAAACAGTTCACAACACGGAAAATGTTTCAAGAAAACAGTTTGAAGAGGTACGTCTTACTCACTCTGTTATTTCAAAAAAAGAAGAACATGGATAAAAGCTCAATATCAGGAATTATTGGTTGGATGCAAATCCAAACTACAAAAAGACTTCGCCACCCAATATTCAAAATGCCATCCGTAAAAAGTCTGCAAACAATGAATGCTGACGGGTTGGTGGAGAAATCCATACCCACTACGCAGTTGGTTGGATGTAAACTGGTAAGAGCTAATCATGAGAACAGAATGGAGCTGCATTTAAAACGTAAACACTGAGCTACCATATGATGCGGCCGATCCCCTAATGGGCCTATACCCTTGGAAGACCAGAATCGGAAAGGCACAGGCAGGCAAACATGCACTGCAGCAATACTTACAATAGCCAAGACATGCAAGCAAACAAAATGTCCATCAACAGATAAATGGACAAAGAAGAAGTGGTATACGTACCGAATGGAATAGTAGCCTCGGAAGAAAAATGAACAATGCCGCTTTCAGGACTACAGATGAGCCTAGAAATAATCATCCTACGTTATGTAAATCAAAAGGGAATGACAAATATTCTATGATATCATTTATACATGTTATCCTAAGATTGCTACCAATGAACATATTTCCACAGAAAAAGACACACACAGACTTATGAAACAAACTAATGGTTAACCAAAATGAAAGCTGGGAGGATGGAAAAATTAGGATTATGGGGGTAGCATACATATACTTATGTATGTTAAATGTATATAAACATATAACATATAAACTACATGAAATATATTATCACCAATACATATAAAATATATAATGACAAAACACCTACCAAATACCAAGGGAGGTCTACTCAACATTCTGTAATAACATACACGGTAACAGGATCCGAAGATGAACAGACATATGTATGAATCATTGAGCAGATTCTGTAGAGCCAGACAATCACAACACTCTAATCAAATTTACTCCGATAAGGAATAGAAATTAAATTTAAATAACAAACATAAGTAAGGAGACATAAACTTCTGGGGGCTTGTCCCAGCACATTCAACTCTAATTTACAACCGAGGAACACCATGTCCAGGAAGACTCTGTTGCCCTAGTAACAAGAGCTGAGAACGTAATAATGCTGCCGCCTTGTGGCTGTTTCCCACAACAGCAGCTTTAAACCCAGTGCTAATGGTCGCTTAATAGTCACAAGGACTGCAGGGCTGTAAATGACACCTGCCCTCAAAAAATGCCCTGGGGTAGGGAATAGGCAAGAAAATTCAACACATGACAAATTTTTCAAGAAGTCAATATGAAGAGGGACGTTGTACTCACTCTGTAAAAAAAGGAAAAGGAGAAAAGGACATGCCTAAAGCTCAGTATAAGGAATTATTAGCCACATGCAAATCCAACCTCCAAAAAGGTTTCAGCTCACACCAGTCAAATGACCACCAGCCAGAAGTCTACAAACTATCAATGCTGAAGGGGTTTTAGAGAAATGTGTACCTTCTAGCTGCTGGTGGGATGTTACCGGGTAACAACACTAAGGAAAACTGAATGGAGCTGCTTTAAAAGGTAAAAATTGAGCTACCATATGATGCGGCAGGGCACCTTCTGTGCCTGTAACCTAAGACCACCAGAATCGGAAAGACAGCGGCAGACAAGTGTGCACTGCAGCAATATTTAAATAGCCAAGACATGGAAGCAAATAAAGGTCCATAAACAGATGAATGGACAAAGAAGAAGTGGTATATGTACAGAATGCAATATTAGCCACGAAAAAAAAGTAAAAGAATGGCATATGCAGCACCACTTAATCACACAACGTGAAGTAAGTCAGAATGCGAAAGAGAAATGTCCTATGATATCACTGATGTTATCTGAAAATTCATAAAAAGGAACATATTTCCATAGAGAAAGACAATCTCAGATTGAGAAGACAAACTTACGGTTAAGCCAAAGAAAAGGTGTGAGGAGTGGATAAATTAGGATATTGGGGTTAACAAACATATACTAATACATATAAAATATATAAACCCCAAACACCTATGGAATACCATGAGTGGTCTACTGAACACTCTGTAATAACCTTCATGGAAAAGGACACAAAGATCAATAGATATATGTTTATGTTTAAATGAACAAGATTCTTTACACCTAGAACAAAAGACATTTTTCAATCCAATTTGCTCTCATAAAAACTAAAACTTAAAGACACAAACAAGAATTAAGGAGGCTCAAACTTATGGGGGTTTGTCCGGGCACATTCCACTCTAATCTGCAACCTAAAAGCACAACTTGCAGCAAGGTTCTGTTTCCCTAGCAAGCAGAGTTGGCAACGTAGAAATGCTGCCACCCTAAGGCCGTTTCCTCAAACAGCACCTTTAAATCCACTGCTAATGGTCACTAAGATTCACAAGGACTGCAGGGCTGTAAATGACTCATGCCCTCAAAAAATGTCCTGGGGTAGGGAATGGACAAAAAAATCCAAACGCGCCAAATTTTTCAAGAAGGCAATTTGAAGTTGCAAGTTTAGCTCAATCGTAAAAAAAAATGAAAAGGACATTGATAAACACAAAACAACAGGAATTATTAGACGCATGCAAATCCAAACTACACAAAGCTATCACCTCACACCAGTCACAATGACCATCAGCAAAAAATCAACAAACAATAGATGTTGAAAAAGTTGTGGAGAATAGCGTAAACCCTCGGTCTAAGTGGGATGTAAACTGGTAACAGCCAATAATAGGAACAGAATGGCAGTGCGTTTCAAGGTAAAAATTGAGTTACCATATGATCCAGAAGGCCCACGATTGGGCCTGTCACCTGTGAAAGCCAGAATCAAAAAGACCCAGGATGGAAAATCGTGTATTGCAGCAGTATTTACAATAGCCGAGACATGGAAGCAACAAAAATGTCCATCATCAGATGAACGGGCGAAAAAGTGGTCCATGTACACAATGCAATATTAGACACAGAAAAGAATGAAACAATGCCGTTTGCAGCACCATAGATGAGGCCACAGATAATCACACAACTTGAAGTAAGTCAGAAAGCGAGAGACACATATCCTATGATGGCACGTATAGGTGTTATCTAAAAGTTGATAGGAATGAACCTATTTCCACAGAGAAGGACACTCACGTGTGCAGGAAACAAGCTTGTGGTTCACCAAAGGGAAAGGTGTGAGGAATGTACAACGGAGGATATTGGGTTTAACAGACATATGCTAATACTTATAAAATATATAATCATCAAAGACATACCGAATACCAAGAGAGGGCTACACAACATTCTGTAATAACCTATATGGAACGGGATCCAAACATGAAAAGATATATGTATCAATGAAAGGGATTCTGTACACCTAGGACAAACACAACATTGCAATCAAATTTGATCTGAGAAAAATGAAAATTAAATTAAGAATACCAACAACAAATAAGAAGACATAGTTTTTGGGGGTTTGTCCTGGCACATTCCACTTTACTTTACAACCTACAAACAGGACTTGCAGGAAGGCTCTGTTGCCCTAGAAACCAGAGTTGGGAATATAGAAATGCTGCCTCCTTGTGGCCGTGTCCTGCAACAGCATCTTTAAACCCAGAGCTAATGCTCATGTAATATTCACAATTACTACAGGGCTGTAAATGACACCTGCCCTCAAAAAATGTCCTGGTGCAGGTAATGGCCACAGGAATCCAGAACATGGCAAATTTTTCAAGGAAACAATTTGAAGAGGCAAGTTTCTCTGTTTTACTTACAAAAAACGAAAACAAAACGGACGTAGATAAAAGCTCAATATCGGGAATTATTAGACGCATGCAAAGCCAAACTACAAAAAGGTATCACCACCCAACACTCAAAATGCCATCAGTAAAAAGTCTACAAACAATAAATGCTGAAGGGCCTTTAGAGATCCGTGTACCCTCTAGTTGCTGGTCGGATGTAAACTGGTAACAGCCAGTAGTGAGAACCGAATGGAGGTGCGTTGAAAGGTAAAAATGGAACTACCATATGATCTAGTAGGCCCACTGCTGGGCCTTACCCCGGAGAAGACCAGAATCCAAAAGACACAGGCTGGCAATCCTGCACTGCACCAATATTTAGCAGAGCCAAGACTTGGAAGTAACCAAAATGTCCATCTACAGATGAATGTAAAAAGAAGAAGTGGTCCATGTACACAATGCAATATTCGCTATGGAAAAGTATGCAACACTGCTCTTTGCAGCACCATAGATGAGCCTAGAGATAATCACAGAACATGAGGTAAGTCGGAAAGCAGACGACAAATAACCTGTGATATCACTCCTACGTGTTACCTAACAACTGACACATATGAACATATTTCCACAGAGAAAGACTCTCACAGACTTAGAAAACAAACTATGGTTATCTAAAGGGAAAGGTGGGAGGAATGGATACATTAAGATTAGGGTTACCATACGTATACAAATACATATCCAACACATGTATCAAAAAGACCGACCATATACCAAGGGAGGTCTACTGAACGCTCTGTAATAATTCACACAGGGGCTTGCCTGGTGGCACCGTGGTGAAGAATCCGCCTGCCAATGCAGGGGACACAGGTTCGATCCCTGGTTCGGGAAGATCCCACATGCTGCAGAGCAACTAAGCCCGTGCACCACCACTAATGAGCCAACGCTCTGGAGCCCATGAGCCATAACTACTGAGCCCATGCGCCACAACTACTGAAGACTGCACGCCTAGAGCCCGTGCTCCACAACAAGAGAAGCCACTGCAGTGAGAACCCTGTGCACCACAATGGAGAGGAGCCCTCACTCACCGCAACTAGAGAATGCCCACAGGCAGCAACGAAGATCCAACTCAGCCAAAAATAAATAAATAAATAAAATAAATTTATAAAAAAATAATAGTAATTTACATGGGAAGAGGATCTTTACATGAATAGATATATATATAATGTTCAATTGAACCTGATTGTGTACACGCAGTACAAACACTATTCTACTCATTACCCCAATTTAAAAAATGAAAACCACAAACAACAATTAATGAGACATAAAGTTATTGAGTATTTCCCCGGCACATTCCATTCTAATTTACAACCTAGGAACACAACTTTCAGGAAGGCCCTGCCGCCCTCGTAACTAGATTTGGGAATGGAGAAATGCTGCCGCCTTGTGACCGTTTCCCACAACGGCAGCTTTGAACACAGGGCCAACGGTCATTTAAGATTCACAGTAATTGTAGGGCTGTAAATGACACGTGTGCTCAAAAAAGGTCCTGGGGTAGGTAATGGCCAAAAAAGTTCACAACACGGAAAATGTTTCA